>NC_089848.1:97152251-97452251 GCF_035609145.1 Eleutherodactylus coqui | reverse complement strand
ATGAGGGCCTTTCATTTAATTAGGCCAAGATTGGAGAATTCGCTGCCAATATCCTCGTTTTCAGTTGTACTCCTACAGATTAATCTTCTCTACATGCTTGAGTGGACATGTAGAAATCTTAATGTATATCTGTCTTTAAAGAAGTCTGTACATAGTCACAAAGGAAGCACATGTAATGTATATTGTATGGAAGCCCCCTCGGGGGATGACAAAAGGACGGGAAAGGATTAAAATGCGACAAGTTAGAGTTTGATGTAATGGAAGGTTTTGTTGCTGTTACTTATTTCTGCTTCACTTATGATGAGAAAAATGATACAGAAGAATGCTGAAAAGTGGGAAAAAGAAAACATTAAATGGAGATTTCTGCTATTTTGTATGAAAATGGTATATGTAACAAGAACAGCAAGTATTCATAATATATAGGCAAGAAGGCAAGAAATGTGGATGGATATCACACTCTGCTATTGTTGCCTATGAGTTTTGCAAGAAAAATGTATAGCATCACAGCACACGCGATTTTCACGTATGTTTTTCACATGTATTGAAATTGCATTTTTTTTAATAGTGAAGATAGAAAAATTGCATTGTACTAGCATGTAACTCATGTTTATATATATATGTGTGATGTGACTTTTTTTGGCCTCCCACAGGAAATAATGGGCGATTCTTACACAAGACATAATACTGTAACTTCTTGAGTAACTGCTTACTGGTCCTAGTGTGCTCAGGGGGCTGGAGTGAGTGGCGGGGGTGAACGAGGGGGAGAGTGAGAGAGAACTCACTGCTGAGAACCCCGCCAATCTCGAGAATTGGATTCCCATGCCCTATCCTTCTTGGTCGCTTCTCCCCCACAGTGACATCAGAATGAATAGAGTGCTGTCTGAGCATGAACGGTCAGTACTCCATTAATTCTAATGGGGCTGATGGAAATAGCCAACCGTTTTCCGCTTGCCTATCTCTGTAGTCCTATTGAAAGTGAATGGAGCGTTAGTGCACTGCATTCAGTCTCCTCCTCACTGCGGGGGTTGCAGTAACCCCCAATGGAGAGAACAGGGAACACAAGATCCTAATTCTCAAGATTGGCGGAGGGTCTCTAAGCAGTAAGACCCTCCTCGATCAACAAGTTGTCTCCCATCACGTGAGTAGGGGATAACTTCTAATTCTGGTACAAACGTTTTTTTTGTGGAATTAAAGGGATTGTGTCAACATGTACAACTCCTCCTAGAGTGTGGGGCTTGGGGGAAACAGCTGATCACCCTGGGTATCACTCTTGGCATCCATGGCAATTAGCTGACTTTGCCATGGACAGTTGAGGCCAACTATACATTTTCCCTACAGTTGCCACTGCGGGGGATATGTAGTATTAAAGGACAGCTCTTTATATGAATATCCATCCTGTAACACCAGAATGGGAACTGTTATTACTGAATGCCTCTCTGTCTTGGGTTATACAGAGGGTCCCGAAAGGGTCCCAAATCTATCCCACCGCCTAATTTTATGTGGTCTGCCGGTCGTGCAGCAACCTAACAGGTATTCTACTCACCCAGCTTGAAGTCTGGTGGTGGCAGTGTAGAGTTTATGACTACTGAACTCCCCCCCCCCCCCCCGATGTCTGTGTGCGCCATCCTGTATGAAGCACAGAAGCCGAGGGGAGAGGTCAACTATCATAGACCAGACTGGAGCTGCAGTTTGGGTGAGTGTGATGCCTATAGGCATGGTGCCTTGCCAGAAGCCAAAAGGGCGGTTGCTATTATTACTGGGACTACTATGGGGTCACGTATTACTACTGAGGTCACTATATGGGCCACTATTATTATTGGGGTCACAAAGGGGCTCACTATTATTTTGAGGGTCACTATTACTACTTGAGCCACTATGGGGGACCCTATTACTATTGAGGTAATTATGGAAGTCACTATTATTACTGGGGTCACTGTGGGGGTTACTATTACTACTGGAGCCACTATGGTGGACACTATTACTACTGCTGCCACTGTGGGGGTCACTAATACTATACAGTCTTATAATTACAATTGGCTCTTTGAAGGCAACCATAAGTCTAATGTGGCCCTTGGTGAAAACAAGTTTGACGTTCCTGTAATAGACAATATGAACAAAGGATCTCATATGGGCACAACCCCTTTAAATATGGGAAAACAGACCTTTAATATACAAAGATAATGACACATAAATGAATTACTGTACATCACACGTCCTTGGAGCTCATTGCATCCCTATTACATGGAGAGAGCGCTCAATGTCTGCCTGAACTGTATCATCCTCTTAACAGAAAACCTATTTTCTAACTGTAATGTGATTTCCGTGAAACATACAGTCCGCCGAGCCTCGCACATATGGAATACCGTGTAACAGATGGCCCCCTCCGTATGACCTGATTTCCTTATAAATATAGAGCAACAAGCGATTCTAAGTCATTCATGTTAACATAGGTGGTCGTGAAATATTAAAGGTTTTGGGAATCATGTTAGACGTATGATGAGGACTCGCCCTCCCCAGGTGGCATGTATATCATGGCAGGCACACCACATCAGGTTTTCTTCTCCATCATGGCCCCTTCCTTTTTTTCATATTCCATGGACTGTAGAACAAATGATAGACAAGAGTTACAAAACTCATGGAGATGTAATAGGGGGAATGTGAGGGTCTGTGTCATGTAGTGATGTCAGACTGTCACCCTGGCACACATGGTTCATATGCCGGCATATGCTCAGTGTTATTTCGGCCTTGGATGCCGATATGAGCACTTATCTGCCCGTGTGTATATGGATTGGTTGGTTGGAAGGTGTGTGTCTCAACCGGCCAATCAGCATGTGTCTGTACACCTTTTTCTTCCAACCCATCCGTATGGAGGATGCTGGGTCTACTTCTAGTCTGAAGGTGTTTCCGGTTTCGTCGGTGGTTCCTGCCCTGTTCTTCTGTCAGGTAAGTCTGCTCAATGTTCAGGATATTTGTGGTATTACAATATATTTTTACTGACTGATTGCTATAACATTATGTTGTCATGCATGGGATATCATTTATTGTAGCAAGCTTTATTCTTCTTTCTCACTAAGGCGAGTCATGGTTGCCCCAGGTCCCTGACATTGGGTTGCCCTCATAAGTGCGGGCGCTCTACTTTTAGGTAGGGTCTCATTGCATTACCTCTGTTTTCCCGAAAGTAAGACAGTGTCTTATATTAATTTCAGATTTCATTGTTTTACATGTATAGCTGCCTGGACACTATTTAAATTGACTTTTTTATTAACTGTAACTAGGGCTTAATTTTGGAGTAGGGCTAATAGTTCAAGAATCCTCAAAAATCCTGGAAAATCATGCTAGGGCTTATTTTTGAGGGACATTCTTATTTTCAGGGAAACCGTGTAGTAGGATTGGGTCATATTTCTACATTTACCCACTTTTGGTTTTGTTATTAACCCCTTCCTGACATGTTCTGTACATGAACGGCGCAGCAGGCCAGTAGTTTCTGCATCCTGCCATACATGTATAGTGCTGAATACCAGGGGGTCAAGAGCTCAGCCTCCAGTAATTAAAGTGGGCTCAAGGCTGTTACAGCCACAGTCATGATGCAACAACCAGGATGGAGTTACGTTCTGATCCCGGTGATTTAACCCTTTAGATGCCTCTAAAGTGTTTAGGGAGGGAGAAAGCTGCCTTCTTCACCCCATCAGCACTTCTGCAGTCTGATCACAGGGTCAGCCAGGTATGGTAGCCTGTGAGGGTCACTATCATCATTCAGTGCTGAACATGACAGAGGTAATGCACTGTACTACATAAGTAGTGCAGTATATTATCTAAGCAAACAAACAATTGGAGCGTGAAATTCCCTCGAGGGGCAAACAAATGTGGTAAAAAAAAGAAATAATAAATAATGTTTTCATGTCCAACCACTCGCCCCCCCCCCAAAAAAAAAAATGAATAAATACGAAAAGCACCATTATTCCAATAAAGTTCTATTTATTAATGGAAAATAAAAAAGCCCACAAATTTGGTATCAATGCTGTAAAAGTATTATGTCATTAATCCCAGAAGCTTTAAAGAAAAAACAGAAAAGAAAAATGATACGAAAATCGCTGTTTTTGATAATTCTGCAACACATAAAATGAAATAAAAAGCAATCAAAAACTTCTATGCAACCCAAGGTGGCATTAAAGAAAACAACAACTCATCCCACAACAATCAGGTAGATGGAACAATACAAAAGTTATGAGTCTCTGAATACGGTGATGCAAAAAAAAAAAATAAAAGTAGTAAGATCAAAAACAAAACTCTAAATTTGCTCACCCCGGAGTTGTAGAGACACACAGAAGAAGGATAACATATTAGAAATGAGCGAGCCTACTCGGTAAGGTAGTTACTCGAGCGAGCATCGCTCTTCTCGAGTAACTGTTTAGTGTTCTGAGCAGGCTTAGGGGGGCGGGGGGGAGGAAGAGTGAGAGAGATATCTTTTTTTTTTCTCCCCGCTCCGCTCACCCCCGCCGCCCCCCTAAGCCTGCTTGGAACACTAAGCAGGTACTCAAGAAAAGCTATGCTCGCTCGAGTAACTGCCTTACTGAGTAGGCTCGCTCATCCCTACATATAATTTATCTCACACCGTCAACGGCATGCAAAGAATAACAAATAAAATGGCAGAGCTGCTGATTTTTGAACACCTTAGCTCAAAATATAAAATGATGAAAAAGTCACATTCACGCCAAAATAGAAACAGCAACTCATCCCGCAAAAGACGAGCCGTCAAACAGCTCCGCAGGTGAAAAGATAAAAAGTTATATGTTTCTGAATAGGACAATACAAGAAAAAAATAGTGATGTTGCTACAACTGATGTGCAGAATAAGGCCGGATTCACAGCGACGTTTTTGCGCAAAAACCATGTAACTGCAATACGCATTGAACAGAAACCGTTGATTATAATGGGTTCGTTCACAAGTGCATATTTTAAGTGCACAATTCGGTCACAAGTGCAAATAATACGCAATTTCTATTGTCTGCTCTTTCACGCAAGGAAATAGAACGAGAATAATTAGGCTAATTAGCCATTTCGATGTACCGCATCTGTGTTTTTGTGCGTGCAAATGCAAATGACTTGCGCATGGAAAAAGTAAAGTAAAAAACACAGTTGCAGACACAAATATGCAATGCCCATAGCGCAAAATGCTCACGCAGATACGCATATGCTCGCGTGAATCCGGCGTAAGGATAACATGTCATTTACACCGCAAGGAGAACACATAAAAAAAATATATAAAAATGTCAGAATTACGTTTTTTTGAATAGATCGTCTCCTAAAAATACAATAAAAAGCTATTAAATATTTTGTCTGCGTACGAAAATGGTACCAAGAAAAACATTGGTGTATCCCACGAAAACACAAAGCCGCACGTAGCGTCGTAGATGGAAAATAAAAAAATACGGTTCTCTGCATACGGCAATGAAAAATTAGTCCAATAAAAGGGAGGCCCAGCATCCCCGAGGTGCTTCTTCATGTCTGGCGTACGCTGCGCGCTGGAGGGGCGCGGGATAGTGCTAAAAACGGCAAGAAAAATGATATTTTTGCTTTACTTCCTGTAAAACGCCTAAAGAGTTAACTAATTGTGTTTGTTTTTTAATGGGGTTACTAAGGTGGTTTCTAATATAGAGACTATAGATGAGCGAGTAGACTCGCTAAAGGCAATTACTCGAGCGAGCATTGCCTTTAGCGAGTATCTCCCCGCTCGAGACTGAAGGTTTGGGTTGCGGCAGCGGGCAGGGAGCTGCGGGGGAGAGCGGGGCGGAACGGAGGGGAGATCTCTCTCTCCCTCTCTCCCCCCCCCCCCGCTCCCTCCATCTGACAGCCGCTACTCACCGCTCCCCATCCCCCGCCAGCACCCGAACCTTCTGTCTCGAGCGGGGGAGATACTCGCTAAAGGCAATGCTCGCTCGAACAATTGCCTTTAGCGAGTATACTCGCTCATCTCTAATAGAGACCCCTCAATGTCACTGCAGAACTGAATCGGTCCCATAAAAAATAGATTTGGGGAATTTCATCAACATTAGATGACTTGCCCCTTTACTTACATGCTCTCTGATGTCCGAAATACCTGAAAAGATGTTTTCAAAATAGTAACGACACGCGGCGCGCTGATGATAGATGGGATTTATTAGCTGTTCTGAATGGGACGGTTCTGTCATGTAAGCAGAAAAATGTAAAGTTTTGAAATGGCAAAATTTTCAACATTTTCTGTAAATTTAGGATTAAAAAGACAAAAATGCAAAACATATTGACCATAATTGACAACTAACATAAAGTACAAGTGTGTGAGCTAAATTGGCATCTGCCTCTGTGGGGGGGGGGGGGGTGCCTTTCTCTGGATCAACAAGGAGAGGGGTAGAAGCAGGCTGAACTAGATGGGCATTGTCTTCATTCATTCTAACATACTATGTTACTATGTTACTATGTAAGTTACTATGTTACTATGTATGTTACTGTGTATGTTACTATGTTACTATGTATGTTACTATGTATGTTACTGTGTTACTATGTATGTTACTATGTATGTTACTATGTATGTTACTATGTATGTTACTATGTATGTTACTGTGTTACTATGTATGTTACTATGTATGTTACTATGTATGTTACTATGTTACTATGTATGTTACTGTGTTACTATGTATGTTACTATGTATGTTACTATGTATGTTACTATGTTACTATGTATGTTACTGTGTTACTATGTATGTTACTATGTTACTATGTATGTTACTATGTATGTTACTATGTATGTTACTATGTTACTATGTATGTTACTATGTATGTTACTGTGTTACTATGTATGTTACTATGTATGTTACTATGTATGTTACTATGTTACTATGTATGTTACTGTGTTACTATGTATGTTACTATGTTACTATGTATGTTACTATGTATGTTACTATTGTAGCAAGCGGGCTGCACTCGCCTCGGGATTGCTGACCTCTCATACGTGAAATGGCGCACCACACGTGTAAAGACGGCTCAGGAGATGTGTATTTCTTTGTCTGGCTCCTACCAGCCTTTGTTCCACAGCACATCACACAATATCAATATATACAATTCAAATAAGCACGCCAACTTGGTTGTGAGTCCAGGGGCATCATCCCTGTCGGACTCTGGCCTTTGCTAGGCCACCAGCCTGCAGCACCTCCCTCGGCTGCACTGGTCCTCTCTTTCTCTCTCTAACTTGATTCTGTCAGGAACTGGCCCTTTTCTAGTTCCTGCTCCACCCCTTTGTGTTGACCCTCGCACCAGAGGTCCTGTCTGTAGCCCTCTACAGGCCCTTCTGTGTACTGCACTACTACACTATGTATGTTACTAAGTTACTATGTATGTTACTATATATGTTACTATGTATGTTACTATGTATATTATTATGTATGTTACTATGTATGTTACTATGTATGTTACTATGTATATTATTATGTATGTTACTATGTATATTATTATGTATGTTACTATGTATATTACTATGTATGTTACTATGTATGTTACTATGTATATTATTATGTATGTTACTATGTATATTACTATGTATGTTACTATGTATATTACTATGTATGTTACTATATATGTTACTATGTATATTACTATGTATGTTACTATGTATGTTACTATGTATATTATTATGTATGTTACTATGTATATTACTATGTATGTTACTATGTATATTACTATGTATGTTACTATGTATGTTACTATATATGTTACTATGTATGTTACTATATATGTTACTATGTATATTACTATGTATGTTACTATGTATATTACTATGTATGTTACTATGTATGTTACTATATATGTTACTATGTATGTTGCTATATCACTATGTATGTTATTATGTATATTACTATGTGTCACTAAGTTACTATGTATGTTACTATGTATGTTGCTATATCACTATGTATGTTACTATGTATGTTACTATGTATATTATTATGTATGTTACTATGTATATTATTATGTATGTTACTATGTATGTTACTATGTATGTTACTATATATGTTACTATGTATGTTGCTATATCACTATGTATGTTACTATGTATATTACTATGTGTCACTAAGTTACTATGTATGTTACTACGCTACTATATATATTACTATGTATGTTACTATGTATGTTGCTATATCACTATGTATGTTACTATGTATATTACTATGTATGTTACTATGTATGTTACTATATATGTTACTATGTGTGTTGCTATATCACTATGTATGTTACTATGTATATTACTATGTGTCACTAAGTTACTATGTATGTTACTACGCTACTATATATATTACTATGTATGTTACTATGTATGTTGCTATATCACTATGTATGTTACTATGTATATTACTATGTATGTTACTATGTATGTTACTATATATGTTACTATGTGTGTTGCTATATCACTATGTATGTTACTATGTATATTACTATGTGTCACTAAGTTACTATGTATGTTACTACGCTACTATATATATTACTATATATGTTACTATGTATGTTGCTATATCACTATGTATGTTACTATGTATATTACTATATATGTTACTCTGTTACTATGTATATTACTATGGATGTTACTATGTACATTACTATATTACTATGTATGTTACTATGTTACTGTGTATGTTACTATGCATGTTACTATGTTACTATGTATGTTACTATGCTACTATGTATGTCAATATGTTACTATATATGTTACTATATATATTGCTATATTACTATGTATATTACTATGTTGCTATGTATGTTACTATGTTAGGCCTTAGTCAGACGGGCGTTTTTAGCCGCGATTTGCGCATGCGCATGCGTCCGGCGATTTTATAAAACCATTGCTTTGCAATGGTATCGGACACATGAGCGCTTTTTATGCGCTCGTCCGATAAATTATAGAACAAAAATTCGCAGATCGCACCTATCTGCGATCTGCGATTCCTGTTTACTTCTGTATATGCGCTCAATGGGGCCAACGGCAGCAGCGCCGACCCCAATGAGAACATATAGAAGACAAATCATTCTTCTCTGCCACAGCTGGAACAGCTGTGACAGAGAATAACGATGTTTGCCCATTGAATTCAATGGAGCCGGCAATACAGCGGCTCCATTGAAAGCAATGGGCTGCTGGCGTGCGCGGGATGAATTGTCGGGAAGGGGTTAAATATATAAGCGGGGAGCTGCAGGGGAGAGCGGGGAGGAATGGAGGTAAGATCTTTCTCTCCTTCTCTCCCGCCCGCTCTCCCCTGCTCCCCGCTGCGACTCACCTGTCAGCCACAGCGGCACCCGAATCTTTAGACCCGAGCACAGCGATACTCGGATAAAGCACATTACTCGAGCGAGTAGTGCTTATCCGAGTACGTTCGCTCATCTCTAGTTACTATGTATATTACTATGTATGTTACTATGTATGTTACTATGTTATTATGTATATTGCTATGTTACTATGTATGTTACTATGTATCTATGTGTCATGAAAAACATTTTCAGAATCTCTTGCATAAGTAAAAGCATTCCAAAGTTATTTCCACTTAAAGTGACACATCAGAGTTGAAAAATGGGGCCCGGTCAGGAAGACCAAAACCAGCTGCAGGGGAAGGGGTAGATATTTTGTGTTCTCCACATTAGTATATCCTAGTTATGTCTATCCTTCTAGGACATTAAATTAAGTCCCATCCGAACGTAACAATCTGTCTTCACATTTCCACTAGCCTCCCCTCTGTTGGGTTTCCATTGGTTTTTGATGACAAGGAAGATGCTGCAACGCTCTAAAAAAAACTTACAAAACCAGAAAGAACCAGATGAAGCCATGAAAAGTCAACTGGATCCATTTCACTCCAGATCCATCATAGCTGTCATGTTACTAAAAGAAGCTACAAGGATAGAGTGAGCAGAGCCTAGAATGCAAAGTCCAATAGGTTAGCAGTGCATTTCGTACCAACATCTCGATTAGAAGGCTACGTTTTGAAGAGGTATTTCCAAAATTGATTTGTATCACTTATTCACAGGATGGGTGATAAAAGTCTGATCGATGGGGGTCTTACCACCTAGGCCCCCAACATTCCTTAAAACAGGGGTTCCTCTCTCCTCCATTTTGTGGGCCCTGCAGTGAAGGGCAGATTGAATCAAGTGACGGCTGCACAGGCGCGGTGCCGCTCCATTCGTCTTCAGTGGGACTGCTGGAGATAGTTGAGTGCTTGTACTCAGCTACTTCCGTCAGCCCTATTGAATTGAATGGAGCTGCACCGCACATGCTCACCCACCCCTCCATTCATTATGACTTCATAAATTTTTTTCTACATTGTCTATTAATTTACAGAGGTTACAGGAGGAGCTAATGTAGAATTCATTCTTGAGCTATTTGTGTTTTCACAGCTCATTGAATGTGTTGATCTGATGCTTTGTCTCTAGCTAATTAGTTTCTATGTGATAATTGTCTATTTTTAAATGTACATCACATACCAACCAGTAAGACTAGAACCGTTCTTGTGTTATTAGACATTTATAAACCACTTGGTAGTTTATTGTAGGGAGATAGATGAACAAACACAGGATCTGACATTCACAATAGGCGATGGTCACAGTTCACCTCTTCCCCCTCTCTGCACAGGCCACAGAGCATGCCCACAACACTCTTCCACAGAAGTTATTGACATAACAAAAATATTTTTAAAGAACTTTTGGTGGTTTTTATTTTCAATCTCAAGAACAGGACCCGACCACCCTTGGACTGGCTGTATGTGGAAGGGGGGTAGAGAGTCATGGAAACAATGTGGCACTGCCTAGTTGGCTGTTTCATTACTCCTGGCCACTATACCTGCAGAGTACAGAGCAGTGTTGTGACCTCGGTCATGATGGTCTGAGATGGGAGTAACTATTAAACATCACCGCTCACTATCCCTAGCCTTACAAAGAAGTGTGATATTACCAAGTAGCAAGTGTTCAATTCCCCTGCAGCACCACCACAGGAGAAATAAAGTATTACAACCTTCTCATTGAAATCATTGGGTGGCCCAAGTAATGTATGGGCGTGCCATGTACCCCTGTGTGAGACACACTCCTGACAGCTATTTGGCCAGTCTATAAACTTGTAATTCTCTAATACAGTATTTTAAGTTCCTCATACCCCAGTGTATACATTTATTTCTGAGCTGTGTGGGGTTTGGGGCTCCCAATCTTGCTTCATATAACCTCAACCAGTGTGAACGCTGATGGTGGCTGTTAACCCATTAAATGCTGCTTTCGGTTCTAACAGCAGCATTTAAATGCTTGATCAGTAGTCTTGAACGCCCTTCCCATGATGAAATTGTGGGGTGCCATGGTAGCCTGGGGCCTTCTGAAGGCCCTCTAGAGCTACCATGGGTGATTGCCCTTCAAGCTTTGCCTATGGCATGGCTTGAAAGATTGCCTGTCAAAATGAGCATGAAAACAATTGCAAGTTCAAGTCCCCAATGGGTACTTAAAAAAAGGATAAGAATGTAATAAAAGTAAGCAAAAAAGCAAACGAAAAAACAATTATGGCTGCCAGAAGATGGTGGCAGAAAATAATTGTATTTTTTCCAGATAGTTTATTTTTTAAGAGTAGAAGAGCAAGAAAAAAAACACATAAATTTGGTATCCATTAAGGCTTATTTACACGTCCATATATCGGATGGGTTTTCATGCCCGGACGATATACGGTGTCCCTTTCTGCAGGGGGAGGAGGTAGGCCGGGCCGGGAGAAGTGCACTGAGCTCCTGCCCCCTCTCTGCCCCTTGCCACTGTTTACAATGGAAGGGCCGGAGCTAAGTCTCGCTCCCTCCCATTGCAAATATTGGTGAAGGGCGGAGAGGGGGTGGGAGCTCAGTGCACTGTTCCCGCCCCGCCACCTCCCCCTGCAGAAAGAGGCACCGTATATCGTCCGGGCGTGAAAACCCATCCGATATATGGACGTGTGAATAAGCCCTTAAGTAGGATCATTGAAAATACAACTCGTCCTGCAAAAAACAAGCCCTCAGACAACTACATGGATGGATAAAAAAAAGAGTTGGGATTTATTGAAAACAGGGAGGGAAAAAAAAGGCAGTGTCCTTAAAGGGTTAAAATTCATTTTGGAAACCAAACAACCCGTTTAACTGTTTCTCTTATGCAATTATCTGTTTCTTCCTGGGGCCTCAAGTGCAGAATAACGAATGGAATAAATTATTTTGCTCAGAAATGCATTTTAATTGATGTTTTCTGCATGTAAACACTACAAAAAATACTTAAAAAGTGCCCCAAATACGTAACCGCGTTCACCAAAAGTCATGTCCCCATCCAGCGCTGCGCCTCTACGGCCTACAAGTGCAATCCGGAGAGATAAGGGAAGAGACAGTCAGGAAGTTCATCTTGCTCAGCATAGCCAACCCGTTGCCAGCAAATAGTGAACCCATAAATCAAAGTGACATCCCAAAGAAATGGGACAAAAATGAAAAGCTCTATATGATGGGCTGATAATTGTGCGCTGGGTGGCAGGAAATCCTGTCAGCCACATAGAAAGCCTACAATATCAATCTTCTCCTTTTTGACGCTCGCGCCACTGTCACCATTACAAATGAAGGCTCTCCATCCATATTATTCTCGCAGCTTCCAGATCTTCTTGTGATAGACGCAGAATGCAGCATTAATTACACAATGCAAGTAGAAAACACGGAAAAGGACGGTCCTATCATTCCTGCAGTACAATACTCCGCATTTTAATGATGACAGGGAATGCAAATTACTTATCACTTAAAGGGATCGTGTGACCGCAGCATTTACCATATATACTCGAGTATAAGCCTAGTTTTTTAGCACATTTTTTTATGCTGAAAAAGCCCCCCTCGGCTTATACTCGAGTGAGGTAAAAAAAAAAAAACAACCCCCCTCCGCAATACTCCCCTCCTAGCCGGCATATGTGTCCCCAGTGCGATGGTCTCACCGGCAGTGCGGCAAGCTGCTTGAGAATTCTCCCTGCTGTCATTTCCCTGCTCAGCTTTGAATTCCCCCGCCATCAGCACTGTGTAGGTAAGCATTGTGATTGGATCAAGTGCCAGCCAATCACAGCCAGTGCTCGATCATTCACAGCCATTTAGTGAATGACATCACTGAATGGCTGAGTGGTTTATCGAGCGCCGACTGTGATTGTAACACTGAGGCCATATTTACTCGAGCTTCTGCGACTACATGATGCACAGAACTTGCCCGTTGTATTAACCCATTATTTCCAATGGGTTCAATTGTCCACCTGCGCCAATAATGTGAGACATAAAAGCCAAAGCAGGTCCTATTTTTGTGCAAGTCTCGCATAAGAATAGGACTTGCAATCTTTGATGTCTCGCACATCGCACGGCACATGGACAGGGTGCGATGCAAGTTGCGCTATTAGCCATGGCTTACTCTGAGCTTGCATGCTTATAAGAAGGTCAGAGATGATAGCCATTGGCTAAAGGAGCATTCAGTGGGTTGTTGGCCAAAACACGCGGTTTAAAACAGCACTAATATCACTTTGGCGCGTGACAAAACTTCACAAACTCAAGAAAGAAACATTTTGCAACCTCGGTAAGCTTTACATCTACATTTGGAGGTGCGGTTGGATATAAAAATCCCCTCGAAAGATTCGTAAACATGTTTGTATTTTAGCTGGTTCAATAGAAGGCGCCAATTTACACGGAAGGCGTCTCATTTCCTATGCGAGGTGATTTGTAAGAACTACCACGGATCCCCAGGCTTTCCATCCAGCTGTTTAACATTCAGTGTTCGCCTCCATAGCACGGAGCACCGGTCTCACTTAACTGTGCGCAAGTTCATTTACAAAGCAATTCATTATGTTAAAAGACAAAAACTTACACAAGAAAGAGGAGAAGTGAGCGGCGCCGGTCTGTATAATGTTCAAAGACATCTGTACAATGCGCAGCTATTATGTGACGCCGGCGCATTCACCTTCACTGATAAAATAATCTTTCCATCTGCTGCCACTAAGATGTTTCAGAAAATGAGTTTACATGCAGAGCGGCCCATTGATAGCGCTGTCACCGGACAAGGTCAGGAATCAGAAAGTGTGGCTTTTAGCCAGTTTGTCTTGACCGACATGTCAAGTATCCGTCAATGGTCTGCCTTTATTACCATGCATTCATGCAGAATCCTTGTCTTCAGCACCTTGGACAGCACCTGCTCTGTATGCAAGATGAGCAATAACCTCATCGGGTCTCTTCGCCTCTCCGAAATATTGAAACATTTGGCTTCACACAATCCAGAATTTACTGAATGAACTAATAAAAGCGCTCACAGCACGGAATATGAATCTAGCGGACGCTAAAGAGAGGTCTCCGCTTCTAACATCTTATGACATGTCAGAAAATTACATTTGTGAAGGTCATAGACCAGAGGCTCGACCAGTGAGTCAACCGTGTCCTGTCACGCAAGAAATGCTCAGGATTCGTACTTCCAAGCATTGGCGTCTACACTTACTGGCCACTTTATTAGAGGCTTTCGTAATTGGAGTCTACATGTAGGGAAATTATCCCCGTGACCCTGCAGTGCAGCATAAAATCACATGACACGTTTTTCGTGGATCAGTTTTAGTGTGATTCAACACTAGATGGGAAAATTCAGCGATCTGAGTGATTCCAACGAGGCCAGGTCATCAGTGCTAGACTAGCCGGGGCCGGGATGTCACTGCCAACCTTGTGGGGTTTTTATGTAACGGAGTGGACTGGATACAGAGAATGGCGTGATCGAGAAACAGCATTCAGCGAATGGGGATCCTGTGGATGGAAACAACTCATCATCGAAAGGGGTCAGAGGAGGATGTCAGGACCAACAGATGCCACAAACTAAAGAGCACCCTAATAGAATGGTGGTGCTCCAATTCACAGGTCTGAACACACAACTCGTCATTCTTTAGCAGGGTAATGATATGAATCAATGAGCTTTCCTGTTGGGTTGGTGGAGGTGGTGTAATGGTGTGGGGAATATTTTCTTGGCACAACCGGGTCATCTCACAGCTGTGGATGGATACCACAAGGAATTGCTATGGGTCTGAAGGCCAAAGGAGGTCCAATGCACTACTAGATGTGGTCCTTAATAATGTGGCTATTCAATGTATAAAACTCATTCACTTCTATGCTTATCTATTTCATGGCCTTAATCTGAGATAGTCCAGAGTTAAGCGCAGCCATTCAGTACATTTTAGGGTTTTCTTTTTTAAGATCACTGCTGGGGATTCCTGCTCTTACTGTATATACCGTATATACCGGCGTATAAGGTGACGGGGCGTATAAGATGACCCCCCAACTTTCACCTTATACGCCAGTAATACAGTGGAGAAAAAAAAATCATTACTCACCTCCCCCGGCGTTCTGTCGCACTCCGGCAGGCTGTCGCTCCCTCCTCGTCCCCGGCGCAGCATTGCTTTCTGAATGCGGTGCTTGAAATCCCCGCCTCCAGAAAGCTAATACACACGCCGTCAGCCAGTTACAGCCATTCAATGACAGCATTGAATGGCTGTGATTGGCTAAAACACACGTGGCTTCAGCCAATCACACTATTCAATGACATCATTGAATGGGTGTGATTGCTAACACACGTGCGCCTTCAGCCAATCACAGCCATTCAATGCTGTCATTGAATGGCTGTAACTGGCTGACGGCGTGTGTATTAGCCTTCTGGAGGCGGGGATTTCAAGCCCCGCATTCAGAAAGCAATGCTGCGCCGGGGATGAGGAGCGAGCGACATCCTGCCGGAGCGCAACAGAACGCCGGGGGAGGTGAGTAATGATTTTTTTTTTTTTACACTTTTTTTTTGTATTACCGGCGTATAAGACGACCCCCGACTTCAGAGCAGATTTTTCGGGGTTCAAAAGTAGTCTTATACGCCGGTATATACGGTAATATTAGGACTGATGATGGTTTTGGTATGTTTAAAGGGCCACTTCAGCAAAAACACACTTTGCCATTCCTGCCCCCCTCAACTAATAGCTTGTCACACTCTGGAGTTTTCCTCTGTGTATTCCAGTCACTTCCATGCAGTGCAGCCCCCTGTCTGATGCTCATCAGGAACCATCTTGATACTAAGATTTTTTTACTTTGTTTCACATCAATCCCATGATGCATCAGCACAGCTATTATGATTACAATTTAATTATTATTACCTTTTATATTCACCTAAATATGCTACAGACCATAAGTATACAATCAGGAGGATGAGCTGTGATCTCCTCTATTATGCTGGTGTGATCATCATCAGTAACTGTGACAGGAGTGCCTGTGCCCGCTTGTAGGCAGTTTCTGTGGTAGATCCATGTAACAGCATCACACAGATTGAGAAATTGACTAAAAACTGAATACATAACCCCAAGTAAATCTAAGCTGGTTAGAACTGAGATCGCATGACCGGCTGAGGAGAAAAAGGGCATAAGTTTCTGATAGAAATAACTAACCAAGGTAACACCAGCCAACTTATATATACACATGTGGGGGATAGCTGCACAGTTGAGATGAGCGAGCATACTCGGTAAGGCGATTTACTCGAGAGAGCATCGCCTTTTTTGAGTAACTGCTGGCTCGTCCCTGAAGATTCGGGGGGGTCGCGGGGTTCAGGGGCGGTGCAGGGCAGCGGGGGACCCATTGATTTCTATGAGAGAGTGTTGCTGGCATGCTGTGTGACTTCTGCAGGGAGGGGGAGGAGGTGAGCTATGACCAACATGGATGGAATTCAATAAGAGAGTATTTTGGGCATGCTCTGTGTCCTGTGCAGGGAGGGGAGGAGGTGAGCTGTAGTATTAGCTATTGTGAATTGTGGATCCTGGTCTACCTATGTATAGGTGTCGCCTTTCACTGCAAACCAGTCTGTGATGATAATGAGATAACCACTGAAAAGTTTACTGCACAGAACAGGAAGTGTCAGACTATTAATAGGCTTAGTGGTCAGTGTGGGAACTGCAGGGTTTTAGATTTTTTTTCTTTTTCTTTAAGGATTTTCACCCACTGGCATTTTTTTTAACGCTGCGTTATCGCTGCATTTTTTTCAATAGGACTTTCTAATGTTAAAATGGCATCGCATGAAAATTGTAAGTTTGTGCTTTTGCGATTTTTGTGCAATGTGATTTTAACATTAGGAAGCCCCATTTTAAAAAAAACCCAGCGATATCACAGCATCAAAAAAAAAAACGCCAGTGGGTAAAAGCCCTGATGCAGATCGTAACATGAAAATATATATATATATTTTTAAAAATCAATAAAAATTCTTAATATATGTTTAACATAAAAATTTGAGATGTACAAGAGGTCATTTTCAGTGACACATCCCTTTAAATGGGTTTTTCCATCCGATATGTTGCGTTGTGCCCTATTGCTAGGTCATGCCATAGTATTATTATTAGTGAGGGTCTAACTTCTGGGTCTGTCATCCGTCCCGAGAGCTAAGGGACAAAAGTTCCTTTGACTTCTGTCCTGCACAGCCGCGCTCCTGCTGTGCAAGGAAATGAGCGCAGCTCTACTCAAGTGAACGGAGCCCTGTGAAAGTTCAGTGCACAGTAGGAAGTCAGTGAAACACTATGGACAATGTAAACTACTATAAGACCATCATTCTAAGGGGAGTGGGGGTCATTCACCATTCAGCAAGTGATGACATATCCTAGCGATAGGTCCTCCCTTCTCATGGGGAAACCCTTGTAAATTAGTTACTATATGAGAACTTGTGAAGAATGTCTTCTTATCATGATCAGAACAGAGACATACCATGTTTCCCAGAAAATAGAAACCTGTCTTATATGAATTTTTGCCCCAAAAGAGGCGCAGGGTCTTATTTTCAGGGGATGTCTTATACTCACCTAGCAGGGGCTGTCTGGGTTCCTCTCGCTGGTCTCCAGTTCTCCAGCAGGCTTTTGTGCAGTCTTCAGTGCTGACAGAGCATCGCTTGTTGGTAATTGGGTTTGAAAATCCCGCCTCCAGCAAGCGATTGCTCTGATTGATTCTCAAGTACCACAGCAAGAACCAATCAGAGCAATAGCTTGCTGGAGGCGGGCTTTACAAACCCTGTTACCAGCAAGCGATTTTCCATTGGTGCTGAGGACTGCACGGAAGCCTGCCGGAGCACCAGAGACCAGCGAGGGGAACCCGGACAGCACCTGATAGGTGAGTATTGCTTTTTTTCATGTAGTGTCGCTAGTAGAGATGAGCGAACGTACTCGGATAAGCACTACTCGTCCGAGTAATTTGCTTTATCCGAGTATCTCGCCGCTCGTCCTGAAAGATTTGGGGCGCTCCGCTGCTGACAGGTGAGTCGCAGCGGGGAGCAGGGGAGAGCGGGCGGGAGAGAAGGAGAGAAAGATCTCCCCTCCGTTCCTCCCCGCTCTCCCCTGCAGCTCCCCGCTCCGCAGCGCGTCCCGAATCTTTCAGCACGAGTACAGCGGTACTGGGATAAAGCACATTACTCGGACGAGTAGTGCTTATCCGAGTACGTTCGCTCATCTCTAGTCGCTAGGACTTATTTTCAAGGCCAAATTCCCTGAAAATCAGGGTAGGGCTTATTATCAGAGTATGTCTTATTTTCATGTAAACACAGTATGAGTTATCAGACAAGGTTAAAGGCCCTTTTACATGGAAAGACCTGTTGGGCGCAGATCCCGGACAGGTCTTTCCAGTGACAATTGTTCTCGTGCCTTTACACGTGAATGAGCATCACTCAATGAATGGAGGCAGAAGAGACGGGGATCATTTCTGCCCACCTGTCTCCATTCAAGGGATTTGGATTGAACTGTCATTCCAAAATGTGTGGCGCTGTGCTTAGTACACAGTGAAGAGTCTGCAGCACTCGCGCAAGTTCTGCGCCCTCTTAAAGCAGCCGATCGACGGGGGTCCGCCGTCACTCGCAAGCTGCACTGATTAACTGTTTGTAGAGCATATGGTGTTTGGATGATCAGTCCTTTGACATCACGTTCATTCACCATATGGTCTGGGGGCAGCTCAGTCCCATTCAGGGGAACTGGATGAGCAGCTCAGTCCCATTCAGGTGAACTGGATGGAGCTGCAATACCAGGCACTACCACTACAAAATGTACGGCGCTGTGCTTGGTATGCAATGAAGTGCTTGCGGCCAAGAGCTTTGTCCTCTCCGATCAGTGGGGCATCTAAGTGGCGGTCCACCCCACCGATCATTGTAGATCATCAATGTTGGAGTCTGAGAAAACTCCCGTAAACCAAACCCTCCCTTGGACCAATGGGGGCAACTGTTTGAACGCGGTATAACGGCGTCCGTGTTTTATCTCAGGCAAGCTGCAATTTAAAAAAATCAATAAAAAGTTAATGGAAAGTAAGATAAGATAATTCTTACAGACTTCTCCCGCTGCCCTAACAAGCTCCCCATAAAGAAGGCTGAAGACAGCGCAGGCTACAAGTGCCAACACAGTATTAAGAAGAAGGCGTAATTAGTCCTTGTACTGGCAGCACTTGGCCGGATGCACAATGCTGAGCATGGCGAGGCTTCTGCCGCGCTTCTTACTAAATAAATGGCTTTAAATCAGAACGTCAGAAAAAAAAAGATAATAATTTGCATGGCGAATGCACTTTTGTGTTCGCTTCTGAGCTCTCCGTTATCAAAGGAAGATTCCCCAGACATCTGTCGGACTGACAAACTAAAAATATGCTGTAAGCGAGATACAGCGGGAAGAAATATATAATGCGAAATATGTATATACGTGACGCTTTGCTTTCCGACAGCACCACCTACAGCACAGATGGGAAAAGAGCCGACGACGGGATATCTATACGTAGCGCATAATACAGGCGGATGACATATATGATAACTCCAACTGGAATGAAGATGAAAGATCATTTAAAGGGATACTCCATTTAAAGGGGTTCAGGTAGGGTATTTAAAGGGGTATTCCAGGCAAAGTCATTTAGCAGTAAGTTCACTCTACCCGGTCATTTTCTATCGGTCACATGACTATCCGCCTGAAAAATGTCTCCACTTCCTCTGATGTCTTGTCCACATTTGCTACTTCCTCCCCTGTCCATGGCTCCCAACATCCTATGAGCAGTGCATGATGGGAGGACAGATCAGAATTCCTGGAAGGTCTTGTCTGGCTTTCTCTGGCACTCTCAGTGAGAGGGAGGTTGGTACGTTTTAGGACCTGGGAGCTGTGGGCGGAGCTACAAGCAGTATGCATGCTGGGAGTTGTAGTTCTGTTGTTGTGTTTACTGCCAAAGTGATGCAAGTAAATGCAATGGCAGATCGGCGACTGCATGGGATGAAGAAGAGGGTCCAGAATGGCAAATGAAAGATACAGGTTGCTGCTACTTAGCTGGACCTCCTAGATTTCCGCAATTTCTGAATTTCCTTTTTGTGCCTAGAAAGCCCCTTTAAGTGAAGGGGTATATGATATATACAGTATTTCAGGTCACTATATGTGGAGGGAGGATGTTTACTGTATGTTTGTATTGACTAGAAATGTAGCAAATGTTAAGTTGACACTTAATGCATTAAAGGGGTCATTAAGAGAGTATTCTGAACAATTACAATAGTTTCACAACCACTCTGCCCTTCCTTGTTACTGCTGACCAGGACAGGTGGCTGCCGCTGCCAGTCACTGGCTGTAGGTTACTGCTGTAGCTAGTGATTGGCTGCAGCAGTCACATGTCCTGGTCAGCAGTAACAAGGAAGGGCAGAGTGGTTGTGAAACTATTTTAGGTTTCTAGAATGCCCCTTTAAAAGTATGATTGTAGCAAACTTTAAACGTGCCCTTAAAGTGGAGCTGTCACATCCTCTGGCCGGCTGCATAGCTTTGCAGCTGCAGCCCTGTCGGCCCTATTGCAATTCTTCTTTTCCTAATGCTCCCCAATGACCTCCAATGACCTTCAGTTCCCAGTGCTGTGAATCTGTCAAGTGGGCTGTCTCCTACTCTCATGATCAATCATATATGTCAGGCTTCCCCCGCCCACTGGCATTATCCATTAACAGTGAGCTGGGGAAACCGCCCACTTGACAAATTCACAGTGCACAGAGCTAAAACTAAAGCCGCTTGGCGCAGGGGAATGGACGGATGTCATATCCTCGGGTCAGCAGAGCTGCAGCCTCATCAATTGCAGTGCAGGTTTTTTTTTTTACTCCTCCCACCCCCATTCTTATGTACTGACCTCCATTAATTTTGACTCCTGGTGAATCTGTCTTGTGGAAGGTCTCCTCTCCTCACTGTCAACTGGGGATGTCAGATTCCTCCCCCCACTGATGCCACCCATTAACAATTTAGGGCCCCTGTCCATGGGCGTTGTGGTATCCCGCGGCGGATCTTTGCCGCGTGATTCGCCGCCTGGGAGCAGGAGCCGCAGACGGATCTCCGCTGTCAGCCTAATCTGACAAGACAGGCTGACCACGGAGAACTGTGGCAATTCACAGCATGCTGTAAATGGCCGGCTGCGGGTAGAAACAAAAGACAAGTTGCAGTAGACTTAGTGGGGCTGCAACTGCAAAGCTGTGCAGATGGCTCTGCTGACCTGGGGGCAGAACACATAACAGGAAGACATAACATGAGAACACATCCTCTTTAACACAAAAAAACACCGAAAGAGACAAGTTAAAGTTTGCTATAAGTGTCTATTTAAAGGGGCTTTCCAGGATTCAAACACTAAGACCTACAGATGTTCAATAACAGATCGGTGGTGGCTCGTTGCTTTGGATCTTTGCTGATGAGCTGTCTAAAGTGGCTGCAGCACTCTCGCAAGTCACTGCATTCCAAGCACAGCACTGTACATTTCATAGTGGTGGTTCGTGGTATAGCAGCTGAATCCCATTTACTTCAATGTGACTGAATTATTCTTATGCTATGCTGACTGATGAACGTGATGTGGCAGGGTTGAGAAGAAACCATGGCACTTACCCATGTGCCAAAATCTCTTCAAACAGTTGATCAGTGAAGTCCAGAGTAGTGGACCCCCACTGATTTGATATATATGATCTATAGTGAGGATAGCTCATCGATATCTTAGTCCAGAAAACCCCTTTAATACATCAAGTTTCAAGTTAACGTTTGCTATCCTCGTTTACATTCAGAATCTATGGATAAAGATTGTATGTATGATTATGTAGGGGCGGTTAATGTATTTTTGTGTACACTGACAAACACTTCCCCCTCCAAACATCGTCCCGAGCAGTGATATTGTCATTTATGCTGTGAACTGCACAACATACTACTGTATATAACCAAGTTAGTGAATACTGTGAAGCTTATTCACTGGGTCAATTCAACTTTTTGGCGAAAGGCAAAAAGTCTAAAACATTTAGAACACAAATAAACTGAAGAAGACGTTCACCACGTGCGCAAAAACACTTGCATAAGCGCAACACATTTACGCACATTTACTCCAACACATGAAGGATGCGCTTTTGTACATTTTTGTACATGTAGGGTCAGTTCACATGGTACGGTACACCCCCCCCCCCCCCCGCCATTTTTTTAAAGGACATTTAGCCGAATGACTTCCTTTCCCTGTGGAATTGCGCTGCGTATTGAGTGCATTTGTGCCCCTCCCAAACACTTCCATGGGGACCTTTGGTGCACAAATATACACAAAATAGAGCATGTTGTGCTTTTTTTTCCGCACGCGCAGAATGCACACACAAGGAAAGTAATGAACATGAACCCATGGGAATCAATGGGCTCTATTCTTTGCGTATTGTGCGTGCAAATACGTCCGCGTGAAGAGGCCCTCAGGCCGTATGGACACGGGTGGTGTGATGTAAGTCGGTGAAAATCTGATCTGTTTCGTATTTGTTCAATCTGCGATTTCATAGCGTTCTTCTGCGTTAAAAAAACGCAATTCGCTGTACGATGTACATGCCCGGCACATGAAAAATACCGTTTGTGCTTCCAATACTTAAAACGAGGGAAAACAAGGTTGCGTTCACATGCAAATTGCAAGGCATGCGAGTGTGGTGCGAGTTTGCAGGCTCCTATGTTGAACAAGAATAGCCCCAAAATGCAATTTTTCGATCCCAGACACCTCAATAAATTAACCCATTGAATATAATGGGTTCTATTCATGTGCAGGTTCTGTTCTTCTCGCAATCAGACAGAACTGGCACGTGTAAATCGTTCGTGTAAGTACAGCCTGAGTAAAAAAGTTGAATCAATCACTTCAAGTGGGTGTTTTTTTTTTACCGTACTATTTTTGTCTATTTTGGACACTTTTTTGCACATTGAAAGAAGTTTTTTTGTGGGTGAATTGGCGTATTTTACTGTATTTTTCGCGCTTGCAAGGCAAATTAATTTGCGCATGGCAAACGACGCAGCAATGTAAAGGGCTAATTAGTCTAATGAGTTCCAGATGTGTTCTTATTCCTGCACAATTACGCAGTGTTTCATGTATGTCCTAGCATATTGGGCATGCATCTGCACCCCCCCCCCCCATTGGCTTCTATGGGGACTTTGGTGGCGCACGGGAAAATAGAGCATGCTGCGTTTTTTTTTTCCATGACGAAATGCGCAGGAAGAATATGCACATGTGAATGGACACATTGAAATCAATGGGTTCTTATGTCTGCAGATTTCCCGCGCAAATTTTGCATATGATGATGCATATGATGATATGCGCACAAATACGCCCATGGGAAGGGTGTCTAAATGTTGCTAAAGTATCCAAAAAGTGAAGATCCACCTTTAAACCTCTTTTGACATGTAGCGGTCCGTGATCCAAGAAATTGCTAAAGGGGTAGTCATGGGCTCTTTTCAATGGATGACCTGTTGGCTCGATAGGTCATTAGTAGTGGATGGCCCGAAGGGGGGGGGGGGGAGTGTTGCTCAGGACCCCCATCCATCAGCCGATTGACCACCTTGCTGTCCAGTGTAGTAGGCCGGACATTGTCATCAGCGGACAAGGGAAGAAGTGAAATCACCGGCTTCACTCCTACTGAAATAAATAGGGGCATGCCCTGCTATTCCACTTCCAGCCCAGGACAGGATGTCAGTAAGTGGAGCGCAATGGGGGTGAAGCTGGCACTCCCTGTCCATCAATGACATTGTACGGCCCACTGCACTGGACAACAGGCTGGACAATCAGCTGATGGACTGGGGTTTCTAGCAATATACCCCCATCTATTAACTACTGATGACCTATCCAGAGGACAGCTCATCAGTTCAAAAGAGCCCTTTTAAATGGAGGGGTCCTGATGCTATACAGGTGCGTAATACAAACCCCTTGCTTCGTATGGAAATCCCATTAACATGACTTCAGGTCCGGCAGGTGAGATGATGATCTGAGTATAGTATATGGTAAATGGCAGCTACTAGTTTCCACCAGTTATGGGATAACTTGCTGATTGGTGGGGGTCTTGAGAACCGGATTCCTGTGTCCTTCTCTGCCTGTCACTTTGGGGGTCATTTCTCCCTCCGCAGTGATGCCAGCATGAAGAGAGCATTGGGCGAGCATGCATGGTCAGCACTCCATACATTTCAATGGGGCTAACGTAAATATCCAAGCGGGTGCCACTCTAATGTCTCAGCAGTCCCATTGAAAGTGAATGTGTGACCAGCACCCCATTCAGTCTCCCCCTCACTACAGGGTTGGCGGTAACCCTACAGTGCGGAGGACAGTGGACACGGGACCCCATTCTTTAGATCAGAAGGGATCTCAATGGTGAGTCCCCACCAATCAGCAAGTTATCCCCCCCCCCCCCCCCCGTGGATAGGGAATAACCTGCAATTCTAGTACAACCCCTTTAAAGTATCCAAAAAGTCATATAGTAAAGCTCCACCTTTAAATCTCCTTTGACATGTGGCAGTCTATGAGCCAGGACCCCAAGGAACTGCTGTAATGGAGGGGTCCCAATGCTCTATGGGTGCGTATTAAAATCCCATCGCTTCGTATGTGAATCCCATCAACATGACCTACAGATTCGGTATGAGAGATGATGATATGGGATACAGTATATCGTAGAGGGCAGCAGCTAGTTTCTACCAGTTCTCGGCCCAGGACATTAATGATTTCTAATGGCAGACTATATAAGATGAACCTCCATTTATTAGACCTCGCGAGCTAATATTCTATTACCACAGTCTCCCGGATACAAGGAAGCGGCGATGAAAACAAGGCATTCCTTCTCATTGATAATATTATGACTCGGAGGAGAACGATACATTGTATTCTTGTTGTTGGATACACTGTGAATCAGTCTCATCACACAGAGTATCTCTACAGTAGCGTCTGCTTCTTGTCATCTGCAGGGAACTAGTTGTGGATTACCAATCTATTTCTGCGGGATTAACCCCATCACCACCGGATCTGTTCCAATGATGATGCACAAGGCCTTGGCAAAAAGGATGTATCAGCAATGATCAATGCATCGCGATTCTGTTTCAGTCTTTAGCCCTAAAACCAAGAGTCTACGGATGAGTCATTGGTTACTAAGGTGATATGCTAATGCTACCTTTGAAACGTCTGACATATCCGCGAGGTATCGCACATTGGGATTAGTTAGCATTGAATATATTAAAATAATTGATTTTTGTTCTCTGCAGTTGTTAATCAGGGCACAGACTGGCAGGAGATATCTCTCTTAGTAAAAGTTTATCAAGGGGCCAACATGATACAGTTGGCATTGATTTTGTGCCGGTAACGATGTCGGCAAAGTGTTTTTTTTTTTGTTTTTTGTTAACCCGTCTGCAAGGGTTAAAGATTGAGTCGTCTCCTATTCCCGTTCATTCTGCATCAGCGGCTAATCAATGAAGTTCACATTAAAAGACGCAATGGAGCAGACATCAGTAAAACACAGGCAAATTTGCAGATCTGACCGGGTTTCCTCAAGAAAAAAACCCCCGAAGCGTTGAATTAATCATTTAGAAACCCTATCAATAGCATTTAAGGAGGGGGGCCGGGCCGCCGGGGGTGCCAGACACACAGATCATGAGCAAGAATATACACAACACTTTAAAGGGGAAGGGGGTTTTGAATAATAACAACAAACGTCTTACATCTTCCTCCTCACAGTCATGCCGTGGCTGTTGGTACTGATAAGAGGGTCGGGTTTCTTGCGGTGGGCGTGAGGTCTTCCCGGCGGTGTCCTCTTCTGCATTCTGGCCACCCAAAAGGTGACTTGCCTCAGGTGGCATAGGGAAAGATCTGGAGGTGTTTATCTTCCCAGTAAATCTTTGATAGAGCGAAGCCATAAGTCAATCCTTCAGCCACACAAGAAAAGCAAAAAGTGAATCGAGAAGACGTCTTTTAACCCTTTTATTTGAAAGCAATGGATAGAGAAGGCGAAAAACAAGAAACAGGCCCCATAAAGGTTGCAACCGGGAGAGATAAAGTAAAAAAAAAGCATCCAACAAAGACCTTATGTGATGGCAACTAGCATTTAATACGGAACAAAACCACTGGGGCGAACAGCTTCCCAATCACTCTTCAGCCTGAGGTGTCCGATCAATTGGCTGTAGAGGCTGCATGCCAACAGTCCATAGAGTGAAAGGACTCAACACATAATTCAGAGCACGTTGCCTCTTTCCCTTCTCCCTTTGTGTATATGGGGAGAGGGAGGGAGGGGGATTGCGAGTATTTTCCTGCTAGGTTTTCACTAATCTTGAAGAGCAACAGCCACCTGATTGAAATGAAGCCGTGGAGTGCAGGCGAGGAGGAGGGTGGGAGTGAGACAGAAGGAAGTGGGTGGGAGGGAGGCGTTCCAGAGAAGAACCGCATCCCCAGTAGCCCTCCGTGGTGCTGAAACCTATTTGCTAATTCTCGCTGCATGTCTAGCGCCGGCTAACGCTACAGAGCTCAGTTCGTCCTTTTGGCACAAGAACGCATCGCGATATCACAATAGCTGCGGCTTGACTGCAAGTCAACCGACTGCAGCTTAACTTAGTTCCAAGGATGCACAAATGATGCAATCGGAATGAGCTGGATAGCCAATTCCGCTCCATCCTATCTATACATGTGCGGTCTGCCATCCGCCTCCATTTCCTGCTCCCTTTATCTGTCATCTGTTTCTCATTTCTCTATTTGCTTCTCTTTCAGTACAAACATGTTGCAGATGATAGGACGGCGGCAGCAGGTGCAGCGCCATTCGAAACACACAAATTGCGTCGGGAGCACATGGAAAATGAATAGAATAACTCTTCTGGTGACGCCGGAGTGGGATGTTTTATGGGAAGTCAAACCAGATTTATTGGCACAGGCAATAAAAAAGTTTTGCAAGTGATTGAATGGAAGTAAGTAAAGTGTGGGGAGATCAAAGCATCTATTGGAGTCATTGGGGCTCATTACCTAAGGGCTCCTTCAGACTGCGCGTAGTTACGTATGTAGGAGTTATTTTTACGCTCGAGTCTTGGTCAATGTGCCGTTTTTTAAACAGTTCCAACCAGCGTGCAAAAAAAAGCAAAACGTGTTGAAATGGTCAAAAGAAGCGATCGGACGTTGTAATCATTGGCCTTGCCCGCTGTTAGCTGCTATAAATAGGCGTAATTACACAGAATTGTTTCACAAATTCGTTCATTCAACAAAAGCAATTTTGAAGCTCCAAATACTACCAGATGGGGCCATTGGGGCGTAAGATGGACCTATCTTTTCAGAAACATTGAAAATAAACGTCCAAGAAAGATAGGGCAGGTCCTTGCTTTTTGTGTATGTAGGATTTGCGCACGAGAAATACGCTCATGAGAACGGAGATATTGAAATCAATGGTTTCACTTATTTGAGTTATATGGGTGAGATTTTCCCGTCGGCATGTGCTTTCCAAATACGTTCATCTGAAAATTAGTCAGTGCAAACTAAGGGCTTAGGGTGCTTTCAAAAGAGCGTGTGCATACATAGGTGCGCACAAAATCACTCGTCTATTAGAACCATTGGTTCCCTATAGTGTGTTCACATGTCCGTGTTTTACAGGCGTGCAAACGCACGTACCTGCAAAACTTAGTATATGTGTGCAACATAGGTCGGTGGTGGATGTCAAAATTCCCCAGTGGGGAGTCCACTTGTCACTAATCACTGTGGCAGAGGAGCGCGATGCTGGCAACCCTGCAGTGATTTTCAGGGAAGGGCTTTAAATATAAGCCCTTCCCTGGAAATCATTCCTATCTGGTGTACAAAATTTAAAAAAAATACTCACCTCTCTGCCACTGCCGGGGCTCAGGCACATCTAGCAGCTTGGGTCCCATCACTGCTCTCAGTCTCTTTCAGCAGGCGGGGATTTTATGTCCCCACCTGCTGAAAGGGCTGTATCTGATTAGCTGAGCACTCAGCCAATCACAGGCAGCCCTTTGCCATTCATTGAATGACAGCTGAGCTCTGCCTGCGATTGGTCACAGCGCTCTGCCATTCATTGAATTAAATGAGTATTTTTTTTACACGAGATAGGAATGATTTTTCAGGAAAGGGCTTTTATTTAAAGCCCTCTCCTGAAAAGCACTGAAGGGGTGCCGGCATCATGATCCTCTGCCATAGCTGTCTCAGCTTTGGCAGGGGATTCTTTACTCCCCGCGGGATTCCCCTTGTCACTGAACACTGTGACATGACAGTGCTGTTACAGTGTTCATTGACAAGGGGACTCCCCTCGAGGAATATTTACATGGGCACAGCGGTGAGGTGTGTGTATATATATATATTTTTTTTTTTTTATTTTTTTTTTTAAGGGCTTAGAGCTTATATTTCAAGCCCTTCCCTGAAAATCACTGGAGGGGTTGCCAGCAGCCCAATCCTTTTAATGGTGCCGCCGGCAGCAGCCGTGGCCCCATTGAAGGCAATGGGCACGCACCTGCATTCACGCGTGTATGTGCACATATGCGGGTGTGCGGTTTTGTGCGCACCTATGTATGCACATGCACACGCTCATGTGAATGCACCCATAAACAGATGGCCGTGTTTGAGTCACGTTATGCAGCTGTGAAAATCAAGGCCAGATAATGGGATGAAACAAAACTTTTGATTGTTTTTGTTTTCACTATTGGGATTCTCACGCATACTATTAATCATATGTGCGAGAAAAGATAGGGCAGGACCTGTCCTTCGGCTCTTTTTTTCAAGCTAGTTTGAACAGTCAAAAGAAAAACAACTCCAGTTCATGAGCTAATAGGCTCTGGAGCGGCGAGCGTATTCGCATATGCACCTATGTGTTTTTTCCCTAAGACAGACAGTATTAAAAATTCACCAGATTCATCAAAGCGCCTCCTGCTAGATGGCAAATCTGTCAAATGTTAAAATTTTATTTTTTTTCATTGATTATGCAGCTATCCCTGCAGTATATGTAAGTCGGCTGGTGTTACCTTGGTTAGTTGTTACTCTCTATCTACCTGGCCTTCTCCTTAGATGGTCATGTGATCTCAGTTCTAACCAGCTCACATCTGCTTAGGGTTATGTTGTCTAAAACTAGTCAGTTTCTCAGTCTGTGTGATGCTGTTTATTGGTCCCTACCACAGAAACTGTCTATAGGGGGACACAGACACTCCTGTCACAGTTACTGATGATGATGACGCAGCTCCTGTCACACAGGTAGAATAGAGAAGATCACAACTCATCCTCCTGACTGTATACTTATGCTCTGTAGCTTATTTAGGTGAGTAAAGAAGATTAATTAAACTACCCTCCCTTCCCCCCAGCAGGCAGAAATGGTACAGCCTCAGTTAATGTATTGATGTATCTTGGGAAAGATGTGGAACTGAAAGTAAAAAATCTCATATGAGCTGCACTGCATGGAAGTGGCTGCAAGACTCAGAGGAGACCTCTAGACCGTGACAGGCAGGGAGGGGGCAGGGATGGAAACATGTGTTTTTGCCAGAGTGAACTTTCAAGACTGTCTAATTAAGTTTATACTGGCTATTAGTTGTTTTCACTTGACCCAAAAATTGCTCCAAAATTTGGATGCATTTTGCTGCCAGGTAGCACTATTTAGGCCACGCCCCTTTACACAAAACCACACCCTTAATTAGAAGAGTTGTAAAAGTTGTGTCTGAAAGTGTCGAAAACCTCAGAGCAAATGTGGCGCAAAATATGCACAACCGATTTCTGGCTCAATTTGTGCCAGAAAACTGTTGTATTTTGCATTCTAAATCTGCCCCTAAGGCGAGTTCACATGGGAGATCGGAATTTAGCTGCAAGAAAATTGGGGCAAAATCGCATTTTTGTTCCAGCAATTTTTGAGCGGCATGCTTTTTTTGAGAATAATCTCACATCGCTGCCTGTGATAAAATCCCGCAGTTTTTTTATCGCAAAGGTTAATAGGACATTCTAAAGTTAAAATCTCAAGGCACGTTTCTGCTTTGTGATGCGACAAAAAGGAGGCTCCATAGGGACACATGGGAGATGAAAAAAATAGGACATCGCAGAAAGATAAAGCATGCCGCGATGTTTTGTTTTCGCAACAACGCATCAGTGAAAACATCGCCGATGGGAAGGAAACCATTGAAAATCATTGGTTTCATAATTCCGCTTTTTTACTCACTTTCGCATCGCACTTTTTTCAAATTCTCACTCTCTCATAATCGCACAATTTTAGTGCCCGTGTGAGACTACCCTAAAGGCTCTCTCACATGAGCGTTTTTTACGACATTTTACGCTAACGGATTTGTGCGCATAATATGTGGTCATAAACTTTGTATTACTTTTATTAGTGCCTTTCACACTGCGCAAAATGCGTGTGCAAAAAAACCTCGTCATACGCTATCTTGGCGCATATTATGCACGCATGCAAGCCAAGATAGTGAATGGGGATTGTTCAGCATGCAGCAGTAGTGTGCGATACGCCTGCGGAAAACGCGAGTGTGAGAGCAGCCTTAGTCTTCTGTGATAGTGAGAAAAGAATCTATTCAGACAGAACACAATGCGGTCCAAAACTCCAGAATGGAACACAGTGATACATCCTCAGGGCTCAGTCACACGGGCGCATCCGGGCGCCAATGCGCCCTTGTTATTGTACGAAGAAAACAGCCACACTGCAGGTGCGGATGACTCTCCGCACCGCCAGGAGAAAGAACACATGATTGGCAATGGAGCCGGTCATGTGTTCTTCCTTCCGGCGGTGTGGAGATTCGTCCGCACCTGCAGTGCGGCCGCCTTATCGTGCAGTAACATGGGCGCCGATGCACCCGTGTGACTGAGCCCTCACTCCCAACATCTATGAGAGCCGTAACAGTGGCCAGATTGGGACATTGGATAAGAACATACAAGTTGTCTATGACAGCTTGCAGAGGCATATATGTAACACATGAGACCCCACAGCATGACTAAGAATCCCCCACTTATCCCCAGCATGGTCTACTCCTGATGGTCCTGACTGTAGCAGGATTTGTCCATACGCAAGAGCTTGATAGCGGTTCTATTGTCTACTGCAATTGGCAGCTTGTGTTCTGGCAGTGGAGTGTTTATGGAGACTGTTGCTTTACTCCTCAATACATCATGATAAACTGTATGATGATGGCCACAGCTCGCCACCTCCCCTCCCTGCACAGGTCTGGAGCATGCTCACAACACTCTCCCATATATTTCTCGAGATAATGGTTACAGCTTACTTCATTCCCTTCCTTTTACAGGTTACAAAGCTGGCCCACAACACTCTCTTATAGGAGTCTGTAAGTGATGGTCACAGCTTATCTCCACCCTCTCTGCACAGGTCCCACAGCATGCTTACAACACCCTCTAATGGAAGTCTATAGCTGATGGTCATTGTCCACTTCCTCCCAATACCTGCACAGGTCACAGAGTTTGGCCATTAAACATGTCTATAGGTAATGATCACAACTCAACACCCTTCTCCCTGCAAAAGGCATGCCTACAACACTCCGATAGGTGATGGTCACAGATCACCTCCCCTCCCCACACAGGTCACAGAGTATGCCCATAACACTTTCCCAGATAAGCCTATAGGTGATGGTCACAAACCACCTTCCCTCCCAGTACATGTCACAGAGCATGCCTACAACACTCTCCCAGATAAGCCTATGAGTGATGGTCATGGATCACCTTCCCTCCCCACACAAGTCACAGAGCACACCTACAACACTTGCCCCGATAAGTCTATAGGTGATGGTCACATCTCACTTCCTCCACCACCCTGCAAAGTCACAGAGCATGCCCACAACATCCTCCCATAGAAGTCTAAAAGTGATGGTCACAGCTCACCTCCTCCCTTCCCTGAACAAATCACAAAGCATCTCCACAATGTCTTGGCAGGAATACATAGAGGACTACAGCACTACAACCATATTCCCATTCACCTGGGCAATGAGTTAAAGAATATAGCAAAAAATTGATAAACCCTATTTCATTATCAGATCAAATGTAAGATTAGGCTTTTATGAAGTCAACCCCATTACTATCTGCCTCACACATTACAGCAACCCAGCAAAGGATTTTTGGTGGCCCATGGACTCGCGGCTATCTTCTTGACATCATAGTCATGTCACAGTCCATAGCATAGTCATGTCACACTGGCGGCTAGCGTAACTAGCCTAAAGGACCTTCCCTGAATCACAGCCATATGACCGGCCATACAGCAAGAGATGGCATAGTGGGCATCAACCATGTGACCTGAACCCGGCATTGAACATGCAGCTGATGCCCTCCTTCCCTTCCCTCGCTGCCCAGTCGGTCACCAGCATGTGATGTCAGGGAAAGCCTTGTAAGCTGTGGAAGTGGTGGTGCAACCAACAGCAGTGTAGGAGCGGGAAGCGTTGCAGCGGTACAGCGGTGGAGAAAAATTTGGGGGGTGACATTATAAAACAAGTGATAAAAAGAAGCTGGAGATTGACTGAGAACATAGGGTGTTCAATCCAGAATGGACCAATAGATACTTGTCTACTTACATGAGAGACAAAATATTGTGCCTTGTTGGCCGAGAAGATATAGTCTTTCCGAAGGAATACAATCTTCATTGCCATTTCGAAGTCGCTGAAAACCTAACTGTGGCCCCAAGAGGTTTGCCTATTTTAATTTTGCCCCATACCTACTGCCAAGTTGTGCAGGTCTACGTCACAACTTTGTATAAGGTGCAAGTGGTGTAGGGTCATAGTATGCCAGCTCCATACACCATTCTATATGGAGGGGCAAGGCTATTTGTTTCTTTCGAACCTTATGCCATGTTCTATTGGATTACAATGGAGATAAGCTCCTCTAGAGCAATACCTCAGAAATATGCCACTGCTCCGGAGTGTCTATGGCTCCCTGGATCGCTGGCACATGTTTCTGTTATGTGGATGAGGCTTTACTGTGAAACAAAGCCACATTAACCCCTTAAAGTGACCCTCCTCTGGTCCTGGACAAATAAAGATGGCCCAACCGCTTCTCTGACTACCTGATGCACAGTGCACTAGTATGGATTGGTAGGCTAAGACACTATATGCTGCTCTCATTGGCCAGCAATGCTCAATCTGGGCAGGTGTAGCGTCTTATGGTAATCCTGTGGACATCAGGTAGTCAGAGAAGCTGGTGCAGCCATCTACTGTATGTTTGTCCAGGCCCAGTGGGTTGCTTTAAGGAGACGGCCCTGAAAAGGCAGCGCTGAACACTGTAAAAAAAAAAAAATCAAGAGGCCTAAAACTCTTACAAAATCCTAAGTGTAGTGAAAATAAAACACAATTTCGTCACCTTGGGGGTGATGTTGTGGCGTACACACTGTGGCAAAAATGATACGAAAACTTTATTCTTTGGGTCAATACGATTACGGTGACACCAAATTTATTTAGTTTTTCTTTTTGCTGTTCTACTTTTAAAGAACACATTTTCTTTTTCTATTTCCGTCATTTGGGTTGTCTGAGGGTTTTTTTTTTCCAGTTCAACCTTTGGTTTCTATTGGTACCATTTGGAAGTACATATGACTTTTTGATAGTTTTTTTATTACATTTTGTCTTGGAGAGAGGGAGACATAAAAGCACAATTCTGGTGCTTTGTTTTCTTACAGTGTTCACTGTACAGCATAAATAGTGCGTTATTTTTATAGATCAGGCTTTAATTGACGCAGCGGGCCAAAATATACTTGATATGCTTTTTTATTACTATAAATATATATATTCATTCAATAATAAAAAGCTTTTCTTGTACTTACTTCTTTAATCCCCCTAGGGTACTTAAATTTACGAACGTTTGATCATTTATACCATATACTGCAATACTTCAGTATTGCAGTATATAGTATTTCTGGAGGGATTCTATTAAGACATGCCACAAGCCCATCTTAATAGGCAAAAACACATGGCGGCGCTGGGGGCTTTCAAAAGGCCCCCAACTGCTATGACAGCTGGACGGCATCTTGCGATCTCATAGTGGGAAGGCCGTTTGGTACCACTAAATGCTGATTGGGGCCTTTAAATGCCAATGTCAGAATTGACAGTGGCATTTAAAGGCTTAACAGCCATGGCTGGCTTCAATACTGATCTTGACTGTGTCGTACAGGTGTCGGCTGTCAAAGACATCTTACACAGTGAGTAGAGCAGTGAGACTGTGGAACTCTCTGCCTGAGGACGTGGTGATGGCAAAATCCATAGAGGAGTTTAAGAGGGGACTAGATGCCTTGCTTGAGCGCTATGATATTACAGTATATAGACATAGGTGACCAGCGGGTAGTTGATCCAGGTTTTGGAATCAGGAAGGAACTCAAAAACTGATCCAGGGATTATTCTGACTGCCATTATGGAGTCGGGAAGAAATTTTTCCTCCAAATGGGCTAAATTGGCTTCTGCCTCTTGGTTTTTTTTTTGCCTTCCTCTGGATCAACAAGGGGGGGGGGGGGGGGGGTTGAAACAGGCTGAACTAGATGGACATTGTCTTCATTCAGCCTAACATACTATTTTACTATATTACACCGGCCGTGTATGGAGCAGGATCAGCTTTCAAACCTGGTCCATACAAACCCCAAACAGAGTCATCAAGGCTGCAGCTGTTGATGACATCTACTCTTCAACAGCAGTATTGAGCATTACATTTTTTTAGCATCAACGGTAAAAAAAAATCACCTTTTCTTTTGAATCATTGTGTATATATTAGAAATGATTTAGTTTTTTAATTAATTTTTACTGGCAGTTCAGTGGTTAAAGATCCAAAATGGACCGACCATTCTTCATTGAGTTCGAAATTGACATTGTTTCTGTAGGGTTGTAAAGGCCAAGTAAAATAGCCTTGTGCCAAAGGCAGCATCATTTACGGGGCAAATAAATTTTTTTCAACGGGTTGTTTACTTACTGTAAAAGCATTTTTTTTATACAAAATGCAATGAGGGACGCCCGCTGAGGTGGAGGATGGTGCAGCATGAATGCATATTTCTCTACTCTGCTGTCAGCACAGTGCCAACAACCGGGATGAACAGCTAAGTCATACATGGTTGATTTGGATATGATGCTTGACATTTATAGCCATTTACATGAGGCTGTCAAGCAGTGACCAGGAGCAAATCTGTCAACTCACATGACTCATATGGTCATATCCAAATTAGCATTGCGTAGATGGCAGAAAGGGAATAGGAAACTTTGGAGTATCTAAACCATATTTTCTTGGTGTCTTAAACTCATTTTCCTAAAGCTTTTCTCAAAATGAGTTGCAATGGAAGACCTTTAGTTTTATTTCTGTCATACCTTTATACTGTAAAGCAACAACTTCCCAAGTGCATCAGCACTATCCTACCCAAGGTAATTGGACAGCTGAGCAAGAATCACAAGTAGTAGTTATTCCCATATGATAGTACTTAGTGGGGCTCCTTTGCCCCTAATGACATCAGATACTCTCTGTGGTATACTATGTACTAACATCTGATACACGTCAGCTGATATTTCCCTCCATTCATCCTGCAAACATCTTACGAGTTCTCTCAAAGAAGATTATTTGTCCCATCTATAATGACTTGAGGACAGTTGAGTTATGGAAGAACGTTTTATGGAGTGAGAAATCATGCTAATCTCCATCTTCAAGTCAGATCAACGTACCTGGGTGTGGAGGATGATGGGGAGCGGCTTCTGCAGTTAAGTATGGCGGAGAGAGAGGTGTCCTTAAATAAACCAATACCTGTAAGAATTGACCAGGGATGGTAAAAGCTGGGTGCACACACTTGCCCTTTAAAAGGCAGACCACTCACAGGCAGTGACAGAAAGCCTGAGTCAAGGGAGGATGCAGTGTTTGCTGGTAATGACAGGAGCAGAAGAACAGGGGTCATGAACACAGTGAGGAGTATGTAAGAGGAGCCAGCGTTCATGGTCCTGGAGCATGACAGGATTATGCTGAAGATAATGAATAATATATTAGAACTGGCAGTGGAAACTGGAACAAATCATGTGCAGCCCAAAAAATAACTAGAGAAATTCTGACCCTACACTATTGCTCCCTATGCCTCTGCCTTATCTCTCCCTGACACTGTCCCTTGACACTAGACCCCACTGTCCCTATGGATGACTCTGTCTAAAATACTATTCTTGACAACAGGAAGACACTAGGTCTTAGACAAGAGGCTAATGCTAGAATGACCCAAGGTGGACTTAAGCAAACAAGGAAAGATTAGATATGCCACAACCTGGAAAATAAGATTGGACTAGAAAACCAAGGAGCAAGGTACACTGACTGGACAGACTAGACAAGACTGGACTAGAACTAGGTACTAGAACTTAGAACAAGGAATCCTGGGTAGAAGAGACATTGTTACAGCTATCAACTGCCCTGCACTGCAGAAACCAAAAGTATTTATAGAGAAGTGGACCAATCAGACACTCCTGTCTGTAATGAGGCTGAGCAGGGTGGTGCTCTGATCCCTTCAAATGGCTCATAGCAACTAGTCTAACAGCAACTTACATACCAGAAGATAATTATACAGCAGGCTTTGTCTTGCTGATTGTAACAGTAATAAACCATTGTACAGATCTGTGATGGCTGGTCTTTTGTACTACATTGATAGAGTAGGTTTGCAACACGCACATTTTTTTTTCATTCTACTATAACAGTTTGGAATATTCAGGCCCATTGTTATGAAAGTATGATATTCGTGTTTTCACCTATCCTGTCTACTATGGAAGTGTGATGATATTGGATAGACCAGCCTATTAATATTCATTGGTTTCTTGGCCAAATCCTGAATAGTTTAGCATTTTATGTTTGTCCTGTTTTTTGCCCGTGGTCACAGGAGATGCTATATAATGGAGTTCTTCTCATTGCCCAGACTCCATGTTTCTGGATCTCCCCAGGAAGAGAGGGCTGTATTAGGACAATGGGGAAGTTAATAACTAAGATTTTGGTTCCTCTATGGGTCATAGTCTGAAAATACCCATACTCCCAGAACCATGAGGGGCTGCCAAGTTCACTGAAAACACTTCAATCCCACGACTCATGGAAGGGGCTGGAGCGTATATCATCTAAACTAATAGTCTATGCTATATCATGTTTAGCGTCCATGAATACGTAAAATCATGATATGATTTTCATACAAGCAACAGCGATATCACCACGAGAAAATCGTAGCGATATTGCATCTGTGTACTGTGCGATATTGCTGCATTTTCTCACGGCGATATCGCGATTCTGTGTCACTACAAAGTAACACGTGGCGCTACAAGGTCGCGCGACAAGTAGCACTCTTTTGCTGGAATTTTCGGGGGAGGGGGGGATGAAATATAAGACCTACCCTTAAAAAAAGCCCTAGCTGAAGTAAAAAAAACAAACAGACAATATATCACCTAAGAGGCGCGGTCTGGCTCCGCTATATGTATTCTCTGTGGTATGTAGTCTTCACGCAGTGCTTCCTGGTCAGGGGTTCAAAATCCCCACCTCCAGAAAACGCTGGCTCAGCCAATCACTGCAGCACTTGATTAACCAAACACAGTGATCACATTGAATGGCTCTGATTGGTTCTCGAGTGCCGCGGCTCAGCCAATCAGAGCCAGCACTTCCTGGAGGCGGGATTTTGAAACCCTGACCAGGAAGCACTGGGTGAAAACTACGAACAAGTCTGCTGGAGCTGCAGAGGAGACGCGCGGCGGACCTGACAGATTTTTTAAAAAACATTTTTATGCAGATAAGTTTTATTTTAGGGCTCAAACAGTAGGATTTCTCATTGTAAAAGTTGCATCACACTACACAAAAAATGCGTTTTCGCACGATGAGAGGAGGCGGAATGGGGGCGGGGCTAAATTGCAAATAGTGCAGAGGGGTGAAGAGGAGGCAGAGAGGGGGCGGGAGCTCAGAGCACTGCTCCTGGCTCTTCCAGGCTCCCCCCTGCAGAGAGAGACGCCGTATATTGGCTGGGTGTGAAAACCCAGCCGATATACGGTCATGTGAATGCACCCTTAAAGAGACTCTGTCACCATGTTTGCAGCTCTTGCTGAGAACACATTGACTCTGTCACCATGTTTGCAGCTCTTGCTGAGAACACATTATGATAGTGCCTGTCACTCTGATTACAGTGATATGTCTGCTGTGTGTATCTGTGCAGTTGTTTTGGAGAAACTTATATTTTATTAGCAGCAACCAGTCACTGAACTAGTCCTGCATATTCATGAGCTGCAGCTAGTCCACCCACCCAGCCCTCCAGCTCTTTCTCTTTATACAGAGGCAGATAGTAGTCCTCTTTGCATGTGCTGCTGCTACTGATAAAATGCAAGTTTCTCCAAAACTACCACACAGATACAGCAGACATATCACTGTAATCAGAAGGGCTACAAAAGATGGTGACAGGCACTCCCTTGGCACTGTAGAAGCAAAACATAGATCCCAATACAGTGAGGGCTCCTTCACATGAGCGTATGTGTATTTGCGCACACATGAGCGTAGTGTTTCAGTAGAAGGAAGCTTCTTTGCGTGTGCTTCAGTGTATTTTATTGTACTTTGTACACCTGCAAGTCATGTTTATTCATGCAGCTAACATAGATGCACATTATTAGCCTTGGTTGCAGATGTGTTCTTTTAGAATTATGCAGTATATCATGCATCTCCTTGTGTATTGAGTGCGCATTGTGCACCATCCATTGACTTCTAAGGGGCCCCTTGGTGCGCAAATGCACAGGAAAATGGAGCATGCTAGATTTTGTTTCGCACAACCAAAATGCACAGGAAAAATACACACGTGATCAAACCAATTGACATCAATGGGTTCTATTCTCTGTATATCACGCATGAAAATTTTGCATGTGCAAATACTTGTGTAGATCTAGCCTTAGGGCGTATTCACACTGCCATTGGCGTTTTTATGTGCGCCAGAAAAAGTCACGTGAACGGGCACACAAAGCCAACAGTCACGCTGCTAAACTCCCTCCCACCTCCCTTCTCTGGCAGCTGTCATAGGATCCATAGGAGTTTATGCAACTGCCACCGGCGTAAAAGCGCCTGGCCGAAATGCACTATCTTGGTCAGCTGGGCACTTTTACATCACGGCAATACGCCCATGTGCACTGATGCATTGTAAATTAATGCATCAGAGGGCAGCGTATATCACCCGGGCATGAAAACCCAGATGTGAATCCAGCCTCAGGGCGGCTTCAGACGACCGTATATCGGCCGGGTATTCATGCCGGCCGATATACAGCGTCTCTCTGTGCAGGGGGAGGAGGCTGGAAAAGCCCGGAGCAGTGCTCTGAGCTCCCGCCCCCTCTCCGCCCCCTCTGCACTATTTGCAATGAGAGGAGTTGGGACGGGGTGGGGCTAAGTTCCGGTAATTAGCTCCGCCTCCATTCTGCCTCCCCTCATTGCAAATAGTGCAGAGAGGCGGAGAGGGGTGGAGAGTTGGCGAAAAGTGGGCGGGAGCTCAGAGCATTGCTCCTGTCTCTTCCAGCTTCCTCCCCCTGCAGAAAGGAACGCCATATATCGGCTGGCATGAATATGCGGCTGATATACGGTAGTCTGAATAAGCGCTCAGAGCGGATTCAGCTAGACGCAAGCACAACTACGCTCAACAGCACAGAGAGTAGTTGCACCTGAACAAGGGGAATTTCTTTCCCTTCGCCGGCTTTTCACACAGAGCACAGGAGTTTGAAAAAACGCTTAGGAAGAAAGTGCTGCCTGATCTTTGCCGCACATCGTATTCTCGATGTGTGGGAAAGATAGGCAAAGTCCTATCTACGGCAAGTCCTATCTTTTCTTGGCTGTACAATTAGGGTGACTACCAACTACAGTTCTTTTTCACTGCGAAATTCGCAGCGTTTTTTTTTCTGCAGGGGTCTACGGGACTTGTAATGTTAAATTCGCAATCGCGCAAAATCAATTTTAACATTAACAAGTCCCATAGACCGTTGGAGAAAAAACCGCTGTGAATTTCGCAGTGAAAAAGAACTGTAGTGGGTAGTCACCCTTAATGGGCAAGAATCCCGCTAGAGAAAACAAAACCTCTCAAATCCTATTGAAATCAGCGGTTTTATTTTGTCCCAGTATGCGGCCGTAATTATCACGGATGCATAAGGGGAAAAATACATGCTCATCTGAATCTGCCCTTAGGTCGATGAATGCTAGAATAAGAACTCTGTTCGAAACATGTAGGCACAAAAAAAATTTTTTTGGAAGATGTTTTTACCCATGATGTCTAGATAAAATACTGTTTTTATTCTGGTATCCAAGGAAGTGTCGGGGTTATTCACAGGAGCATATATCGGCCGCTGTTTTCATGGGTGGCTGATATACGCTGCCATCTGAACTGTCTTCCCCCTTTCCTCCTCACTGCCTCTCTCCTCCCTCCGGCTGTTTGCAATGGGAGGGGCAGGACGGGGCAGAGCTAAGCTCCTGCCACTGTCCGACCCCATGTACGCAGCCAGCAAAGGGAGGTGTGGGACAGGGTGGAGCTTAGCTCTAACCCCGTCCCGCCTCCTCCCATTGCAAACAGCCGGAGGGGAGGAGAGAGGCTGAGAGCCGGCGAGGGTGAGGGAAGGGGGAAGACAGCTCAGATGGAAGCGTATATCGGCCGTGTAAATAAGCCCTTAGGCCTTGCTTCACTCAGGCGTATTTACATTGGCAATGCGTAGAGAATAGAACCCGTTGATTTCAATGGGTTCATTCACATTTCCGCATTTTAGTTTTGCAAAAAGAATAGAATATGTTCTATTTTTTTGCGTATTTGCGCCCCAAAGGTCCCCAATAGAAGTCAAGGGGAGGTGTGCAAATGTGTTCGCAATAGGCAAGGAGATGCCAAATAAATAATGCTACAAAATCCATATTAATGAACATTTCGTTGTCACATCTACACCTCATGAATACAGAACAGTCTTAATCCTAATTAAGAAAAAGAAATCCATCTCCGTCTACAGCGGCGGTGCCCGCTCATCTCCCACCGCCCTCTCTGGGAATGCACATAGGTCATAAAACAATGCCCAGTGCTTCAGACAGGTTAAGCAGATTTAATGTCACATACAGATGTTCCTGGCTCCAGATTATCATCCGTCATCTGCTATGTATGCCAGAACTGCGGCAGCACCTGGTGCGTGAGAGACGGAGCGCCGTATCATAAAGCAGCCCAGATCACAGCATGTACCAGAGCCGCTGCTACATCTAGGGCTGCTAGAAAGCTAGAAACCCTTGCTAAAGCAGCAGAAATGTCATGTTCCTGGGTTTTTTGTGCATGTTAATACCAATTTACATATCACTACACACAAAGAGCCTGCAGGGGCGTCTATACAGAACACTCTCTGTTTATAAACAGAACTTGTTAACATGTAGCAATAAGAGCAGAATTGTAACTCTTTGGATAATAACAACTGACCCTGAATACATTGTAGATCCTTCATAGGGAGCCTTCACAGGAGCCAGAAAAACCGCATGAGTGAGTAAAACGCAGAATTATGAAACCAATGATTTTCAATAGTTTTCTTCACATTAATGCTGTTTTCACTTATGCGATGTTGCGAGAAAAAAAATCGCAGCACGTCCTATCTTTCTGCGATTCTTCATCTCTTCTGTTTCCAATGGAGCCTCCGGGAGCGCAGTAGAGCAGGAGTTCAAAAAAAAAAGATTGAGTGCACGGCGCATGCGAGCGGCACGCTGCTGGCATGCCAAGCACATCCACCGGGCTGAAGAAGGAAGATCCGGCCGTGACGGAGGGAAGATCTGCAGCGTCCGGACAGTAAGTAATTCTTTTTTTTAGGCCTCATGTCCGCAGGAAAGGAGGGACCCGCTGCGGGATTCTACATGGAGAATCCGTGGCGGGCCTGATTTTCCCCGTGGACATGAGGTCTTAACATTAGAAAGTCTATTGACTTTCACGATAAAAAAAAATTGCGGGCGGCAGCGATGCAATGCGAGGTTATTCTCAAGAAAAAGCATCGATGACGCTAAAAATCGCAGAAACAAAGACGCAATTTTCTCGCGGCAAAATCGTGATTGCCCGTGTGAATCCAGCCATACTTTAGTGCATGGTTACAAAGTTATTTCCATGGCGCAAATCTATCAAGTACAACCTGTTATGTTCCTATTGTGATGATCCATATAAAGTGAGGCTGGTTTGACATCGGCATTGGAACCTGACTTTGGAGGTTTCGCCGAGGATCTGACACAAAATACCAAAAGAAATAGCGCTGCATGCTACGCTTTTTCTTCCGGTAAGATGCCGGGTGGCTGAGCAGAAACCGAACAGACCCCATTATAGTCAATGGGGTCCGGTCAACGCTGTTTGGATTCGTCATGAAACGGATCTGTTCAGCCAGGGGATTCCCCTTTTCTGCTCCCCGAACTAAGCAAGAAAACGAGCTCCCGACGCAGATGGGAAAGTAGTCCGACTAAACTACTGTAGCAAGAGTTTCCAAATACAGCGATCCACAGATGTACACTGACTGACTCCTTTATTAGAAATCGCGTGGGGTTTTCTCATGTAAAGGTGTGGAGAATATACCGAGAAAGGTAGGATCATAGAAAAACATCTAGCAAAAGGAAGTCCTGCGGATGAAAACAACTCATCCCCGAAAGGGGTCAGAGGAGGATGTCACTGGCACTGCACAGTCAAAAGCAGCCCAGTACAACGCTGGTTCTCCAACTATCATGTCCAAATGCACAACTTGTTGATCCTTTGCACAGATGAGCTATAATTGCAGATGACCAGTTCCAGCACTGATCGTTGGAATCACGCAGATCGCTAGATTTTCTCATTGAACGTGGGTTTACTATGAAACTGACCAATGGAAAACTTGTCACGTTATTTTATGCTGCACCCCGGGGTTATGGCTCTAATGTCCATACATGGAAGCTTCAACCATGAAAGGGCATGGGCTCTAATAAAGAACTGTAGGCTCTAATAAAGGACTGTGGGCTCTAATAAAGGACTGTGGGCTCTAATAAAGGACTGGAGGCTCTAATAAAGGACTGGAGGCTCTAATAAAGGACTGTGGGCTCTAATAAAGGACTGGAGGCTCTAATAAAGGACTGGAGGCTCTAATAAAGGACTGGTGGCTCTAATAAAGGACTGGAGGCTCTAATAAAGGACTGTGGGCTCTAATGAAGGACTGGAGGATCTAATAAAGGACTGGAGGCTCTAATAAAGGACTGGGGGCTCTAATAAAGGACCGGGGGTGCAAATAAAGGACTGGAGGCTCTAATAAAGGACCGGGGGTGCAAATAAAGGACTGGAGGCTCTACTAAAGGACTGGAGGCTCTAATAAAGGACTGGGGGCTCTAATAAAGGACCGGGGGTGCAAATAAAGGACTGGAGGCTCTAATAAAGGACTGGAGGCTCTAATAAAGGACTGGGGGCTCTAATAAAGGACTAGGGGCTCTAATAAAGGACTGGGGCTCTAATAAAGGACTGGAGGCGCTAATAAAGGACTGTGGGCTCTAATAAAGAACTGGAGGCTCTAATAAAGGACTGGAGGCTCTAATAAGGGACTGGAGGCACTAATAAAGGACTGGGGATGCTAATAAGGGACTGGAGGCTCTAATAAGGGACTGGAGGCTCTAATAAGGGACTGGAGGCACTAATAAAGGACTGGGGATGCTAATAAAGGACTGGAGGCTCTAATAAAGGACTGTGGGCTCTAATAAAAGGGCCATTCAGTGTCCAGTAGTTTATGTGCATATTTACTAAAATTCAGCAATGTTGTCAGCAAGAATAGTCAACTGGAATAAACGTCTTACGTCATTTTGCGCAGATCTGCCCTGTATATTGGCTATCACTATTATTGGATGTAGGATAAATAAGACTATCCGGCTCTCTAGGAAATGACTAGGAATGTTTGGCCGTGGTGATACATCACATTGTATTACGGTAAACAGGTGATAAAGCCTTAAAGGTCCTTTTTATGCTTTATGTGCGGAGAGTAGCAGCCAGCGGGTAAAGTCGCAATGCTTGAGTAGCTGCATCCCTCCATTCATAGCTCTGCAGCCGGCTTGGGGAGCGTTTAATATCTGCAGACCCTGAACGCCGGAAATAAACCACACATAACACACACGGCGCCGCTCAGCTGTTTCCCAGGATAATAAAATGGAAAAGTCTGTTAGCCCTTTGGTGTTTATCTGATTTGCTGCAGTCTTGCGTCCTCCAGCGCCCCTCAGTGGAGAGATGATAACACTGTACTGCGAGGCTGAACATATATTTATCAAACTGCAAAGTGCAGAGGATGATGGGATTTTTATACACAGCCGTACATGAATATGTATCGCATCCAGAGCTGAAGTTCCTCCAGGTGACTTTGAAGGCTGCGGGACACGTCAGCGGCAGCAGCGTTCTTCATCATACAAATACGAACTCGCTTGGGAACTGACGTGCGAATACGCACGGCTTTCGCATTACTGCGGGGCTTATTTATCAATAAAGGCATCATTTGTGCCGGGTTCATACTAGTTCCAGAGTAATCGATGCCATATTTATGAAAAAGCGAACAGCGCTTTTAATATAGTGAATATTTAAAAGCACTGGAAAAACTATTAAATGGGCAAAAGTTCTTGAAATGCGCCTAATTTTGACAAAGTTTACGAAAGAGACGCACGCAGGCCAGGAAACAGTTAATAGAGCCGGTATAAGAAGCGGAGATGCGCCAAACTTTATGCTACATTTGCCAAAATTCAAGAGCAATTCGAGCTCCAATATGACGAATGATGCACAAAAAGAATGCTTAGTTGCAGCCAAAACCTGGCAGATGCGCCAAAATGAAATAGCCTTTCTGACTGCGCTCACTATTTAGCTCAGATGCTGAAGGATTGCGCAATAAAATTGCGCCTAATTCAGAATATACATACTGTGTGCCATGAAATGTGCCAACCCATTACCATTGCTTCACTTGGTCTAATCCGCGCTTACTTTTTGCACTTGTGTTCTGGCATTTAGCTTTATAAATGTGTCAGAAACATCCGACACGCAGAGGCCACGCCCATATTGGTAAGAAAAAAAATGTCTGAACACACTCGTAATTTGTCCTTCTTTTTGCGCAAATCATATATCGTAAAAATTGTGCGCCGTTTTTCTGGCGCAAATTACACCACAGATCTGGCGGAAAAGGCGTCATAAACAAGCCCCTGTAGGTTACATAATGTAATGCTGTATCTTACGCATCTGTCAGATGTTGCCAAAAAATGGATAAATAAGTCAAATGTGCAGATTTAGTCACTTAACCCTTTGCAATCCAATTTTTAATTCAGGGTTTCCTAGGGGGTTTTCTCTTTCTGCCATTGTACAATGGCGCCATCTGCTGGCTAGAGCCAGTGCTGTGGTATTGGACATGCTGGAGAGGCCCCCAATAACAGAGCGGCCAGTAATATACAGTAAGAATACCCTGCCGGACGTCTTCAGACATCGGAGCTGTACAGCTTTCAATCAGAATGTCTTTAGACGTCAGACAGTGGATTGGAAAGAGTTAAAACTTCATGCACAGCAATAAAATCACATAGCAATCTTCGAACTCATGAACACCTATAAGTACCGCAATATTACACTAAGGCAAAGTGCATGACAAGAGCGACCGATGCCAACACTAGGACTCCTTATTAGCATATTTCCCATAATGACCTGCCATACCACTGCCAGACCACCGGGGGAGGTATATCCTACAGAGATTGTATCAACACCCATTTAGTTTGTTTTTTTATTTGTTTGTTTCATTTCCCTCAAAAGCTGATAAAGCAGATACAGGAACAGAAATACCAGCAGCTTGTATAGCTTATAATAAGTACTAAATATGATTTACTTAAATTGGTTATCTTCTTTAAAGAGACTCCGTCATCATCTTTTTGTGGCCGTCATTGAGGGAAGCATAACATAGTGCCTGTCACACTGCTTGCAGTGATATATCTGCTGGATGTATCTGTGCAGTAGTTTGGGAGAAACTTACATTTCATCAGTAGCAGCCACACATACATAGTAGGACTACAGGAAGAAGTCCTCCATATTCATGAGCTGCAAGCTGACTCCACCCTCTATATTCATGAGCTGCAAGCTGGCTCCACCCTCCATATTCATGAGCTGCAAGCTGACTCCACCCCCTATATTCATGAGTTGCAAGCTGGCTCCACCCACCCCATCCTCTTGCTAATAATTAACAGCTCTCTGCCCTTCCTTTTTTGCTCCCCCATTCTCTCCACCTTTCTTGCTTTTCTTGTCCTCTCCCCTGCTTTAGGTTAGACATGCCCTCTAGCTTACCTACGCCCTCCAAGGTCATGCCCTCTAGGTTACCCACACCCTCCAAGGCTATGCCCTCTAGGTTACCCACGCCCCCCAAGATCATGCCATCACCTTATGAAAGGCTCTCCCAGGTTGACCCCTCTGTTACACATAGAGTATTACTGTAACCGGCATGACTGTCACCATCTTCTGCTACTCTTAGTAAGAACTGCAAAGAGATTGTGAGACATTCCCTTTAAGTCACTGCTTTTTCTATTAGAAAACCCCTTTAACCTTAACGTTTTGTGTGAATCTGGCCTTACATTAGCCACGCCCTCCTATGGAAACTAAGCACTAATTAACTAGTAAAATATATACACCACCAACCTCCTGCATGAACTCCGACAGGGGTCACCGCAGGAACAGGGGACTACGAAATGAGGCTCCCCGAACTCCACCTTACCTAAACTATAAGCACCATGACTTAGTTTATGGTGCTTATAGTTGATGACTGGTTCCCTTTTAAATTCCCTGAAGTGCAGGAAGTTGCTTTCAGCCCCCTTACTGACATTGAGCAGATGCAACAATTATGATCTGCTTAGCCAGAGCAAGAACAGTAGCTGCAAGAAGATGGAAAGCAGCGACATAGAGACCATCATAAAGGAAGGGGAACAGCAGAGAAATGGAGTTAGGAAAAACAAGTCGGTGATATAATTTGGCCAGGAACCAAGAACAGGATTAAAGGATATTTGGAAGCGAGTTTTCCCTTAGGAGAAGCTGAAATATTTCCAGCCATATTGTGAATGTTTTACATCGCTAGGAAGAAATCCAAGGGGCAGAAAGATCTGCTCATAGCAGATAAGAGTCATAAAGACGGCACAAATCACACCGAGCGGCTCATATTTGTGCTGTGGCAGCAAATGGTGGAAGCAATGGTTAAAGGAGAAAATAAAGGTAATACAGCTGTCAGAGGCGAAGAAATAAAGATCACTTCTCCGGAGGAGAGAATAGAAAATCACTGGGAACTGCAGCGCACTTGAGTCGTCCTCTCCTGCCAAGGCTTACATTATATTTACCTAGCTATAGCTATTAGTTGGTTATGTCTGCTTCTAGGAAAGCTGCTTGACAACCAATATACCGCAAGAGTACAGGCAGACAATGCGGGGTTAATCCACACCAAGTCAAATGCAGATTTAGGTGTGGAATTGCAATGCGGCATTCACTCATTGCATTGCAATGAATGAAACCTGCGGTGAAGATCCGTCGCTTTCCCACGACCGATAGATCGTGCTGCACATCGGAAAATCCTTTGCCGATTTTTCCACCGATAACTATGTATGCCCCCAAAAAGTATGTGCCCCATTCTAGAGGTATAGGTGACCCCAAAAAAGTATATGCGCACTCCTCCAAAAAGTGTGTTCCCCTGCCAAAGTGTTTGCAGCCACCGGAGAGGAAGTGTTCCCCCTCCACCCAAATGTACGGTATGTGCAACACTCCGAAAAGTCCCCCACCACCACCACCACCAAAAAGCATGTGTGGACCTCTCTGAAAAGTATGCACCCCCAAAAAGTATGTTCCACATCCTGAAAAGTATGTGCACACTCCTTTTCCAAAAAGTATGTATGTGTGTGCCGTGACTGATATCTGAGCCGCCCAAAAAGAATATGTATGGCTTCAAAAAGAATTTGGCCCCGCCTCCCAGAAAAGTAGGTTTTAATCATGTAAAAGTTCAAACTGTGTGAGGACCAGAGAACAGGAAATGACTGGGGGAAATGTATTAAGATCGGCGTTCCCAATACCGGTCTTATTAATGGAGCACAAAGCGCCTGATACTGGTGAACAAACTTTTGAAAAGCTCGGTTCAGCTGGTTTGCCGAACTTTTGCAAACTTTGGCTAAAATTAATTCAAACTAAACCAGAAGTTCACCAAAAGCCATAACACTGCTGTATAACACTGCCTAAGGCCTCGGTCAGATGAGCGGTTTTTCTTTTGCGCACCTATGCGTGCAAAAAAATTGCATCTATTAGAACTATTTGTTTCCTATGAAGTGTTCACATGTCCGTTTTTTAGAGGTGCAACATACTCGCACCTGCAGAAGATAGGACATGTGCGCCTGTAAGGTCCGTGCTGTATGAATGTTACAGAGGTGACAGGGGAGGAGGGGACTCCCAGAGGGTTCTGTTAATCCCCGCGGGATGTCCCCTCATCACTGAACACTGTGACAGGAATCCCCTGCCACAGCTGTCCCAGAGGACCATGATGGCATTGCTTTCGATGGGGCCGGCGCTGCTGCTGCCTCCATTGACAGCAATGGGATGAAGACAACCCCCACAGCAATGATTTTGGGACAGCACTTCTAGGTGAGATCATTTTTTTTGTATCACCTAGGGATGATTTTTGGGGTAGGGTGCAGATCCCTCTTTGCACAAAAGTTTGCAACTTTTTTACACCAAAAATCGCTTTAAAAGGTTTCATGAATGCCCTTTCACCGTTGATGACTGATCTGTAAAGAATTGTATAGAATGTATGCTAAGAAAGAAGAAAAAACAAAAAATTATAAAAACGGGGGTCAGGATGCGAAAGAAACTCCACGTCTCCAACCTGCTGATGCTTCCACATTTTATAGGTTGGTGTTTCATGAAGAAGGAAGGGAATGAAGACGACGGAGGAGCTTCTAGCTGGATATTCTTTATCGCCAGTATATGATATAACCCCACTACTGCTTAAGCTCATGGGCCAACACTGCAGCGCCTCACGATGCAACCTAATTGATAAATAATACAGAAAATAATTAAAAACCGATAGCGGATTCTCCGGGGACGACCACAATAGCGCTTCCATCAATAAAACAATTGCTCTTTTGCTTTCCCAATTTATTTTTAACTCCTTTATGCCGTAGAACGGCTGGGGAAAAGGCCAGGCACCGTATGCAGCGCTCTTCAGAGGATCCTGCGGCGAGCGTAAATATCACAGGGGCTCAATAGAGATGAAGAGTGAATAATTAATGCACCTGCACCTCCAGCGTGGGAGCCGTCTGTGCCGAGTCCTTCACTTACAACCGGCAACTTTATTGATTGTGGGAAGCATTGCTGGAGTCAGGGATTCAGCCTCATCACATAGAGATTACCCAGAAGGGGCGCCAAGATCCTCCAAGCCAACTGCAAACAGTCAGTGGTATTTACTTAGAATTAGCCAATCGTGAAGTGAAGCGAGTGGTAGGAAGGCCACACATCAAAGATAGGGATTAGTGGAAATATACTTTACGACCTCTACATGACCTTCCAACTTTTGGGAAGAAGGCCAACTTTTAGTGGTGCACATAGCAGATTTTTTTTTTATATCAGGTCATTCCCCTTCAAGCTAAGTCACAATTTTTGTGCCCCCTCATAGAAATAGTTTTGAGTGAACCGAACTAGTAGAATCCTGTTTTGGGTCAAAATTTGCTAAAAGTTTGGTTCAGCATGAACACAAACCGAGTTTTAAGCAACGTTCTACCCAAAAGAGGGTTCTACTGGTTTGGTTCGCTCAGCATTAGTCCTATACACTGGTGTATAACACGGCCTAAGGCTTTATTCGCACAAGCGTATATACGCGGCTATGTAGGAGTGTTTTCATGGTCGTCCGATTTACTGGACCATCTAAGACATTGGATTCCCATGCATTCGGTCACATGGGCAAGTATGTGGCTCGTAAAAATGTTGCACCATAGGAAATAGAACAAACGCGATTGAAATCCGTGCGAGCTATTATACGCTGGGTAAAAAGATAGTTCCGCTTCTATCTTTCGACAGATATATGCTGGCGGCTCCCATAGACTTCTATGGAAGCTGGAAAAAAAAGAGGGGGAGGCAGTTTAGCAGCGTCCAATGCAGGGAAAAGTTTACAGGTGCCTCTATATAGGCATTGGAAGGCATTCCGAGGATTTAAGCCGAGCGAGGGATTTCAGGGCTGTGACGTATTTTTTCGCTAAAACATCGCACCCGGCGGTGTGAATAGACGAGAAAATGCTATCATGGAAAATTGGCCATTTATGCGAATTCATGGCGTGTCCGAGAGAATGTAAAAACACATACGTTTATGTGTAGGAGCCCCAAGAGCCATAAAAGCTCTGTATAACACCTTGAGACTGTTATATGGCTCTTAGACAGTGTCATACACCAGTTTTAGAGGTTTTGGTCAACTGGCAGTTCGGTTCGAACTAATGTGGACCAAACCAAACTTTTCAAAAGTTGATTCACTACTATGATCCCCACTTAATTATAGTGACCCTCTGTGGCTCCATAAAGCAACAGCATCCCCTCTGTGGCCCCTCTTACTTTTAATGTCGCCCTCTGTGGTCCATCTTAGTTATAGTGTCACCCTGTGTGGCCATTCTTAGTTGATCCGCCCACACTGCGGCCCCTCTACGTTGCAGTGCCCCTTCTGTGGCCTTACTTGTGGTGTTCTTATGCAGCTCTATATAATGAGCACCAATTGATATGCATGCTGATCAGCACTTACTTCATTTCCGTTTATATGGGCCGAGAATCAGCTGATGAACAATCACTACTAGGATTATTCGTCCCCGTCGGCCAGCAGTCTCTCCAGTCACATTTTTATGTTCACACAAATCAGCCAATGGACAATCATTTGTTCGTTCGCCGGCTGATTGTTGACCTCTTTACATGACCCAATTGTCAAGCCAACAAGAGCTTGGAAGAACACTTGAGCCAGATAATTTGCCCATTATAAAGAACCACTAGTTACAGCGATACATAATACAGCAGATTCTTAAAGGGAATGTGTAGAAATCAAGTTTTTATATTAAACATATTTTTAAAGGATTTTTTAATTTGCATTGTTACAAAAGTAACTAAAATCTTGCAGTTCTCACACTGACCACTTAGGCTTCTTTCCCACGAGTGTATACTGGCCAATATATGCTACCACCTGCGGCGGTAAAGCTTGCGAACGGGCACACAAATCTACCGTTTGTGCGCCTGTTTACACGGCATGGGCCCCGGTGCATATACACCAAGGTCACCATGCCATCACCCCTTTCCCCTCCCTCCCCCTCGCGGGTTCACCTCTGCTCTCCTCCCCACTAGTTCTTTGCAATGGGAGGGGGCTGGCAGGGGCGGAGTTAAACACCGCCCTACCCTGTCTCCTTCCATTGCTGGCTGTGGACAATGGGTGGGACGGGGGAAGTGGGCGCTAAGCCCCTCCCGTTGGAATCCAATGCATCAGATCACAGCGTATATTGGACGGCTGTGAAAACGGCAGGCCGATATACGCTTGTAGGATTAAGCCCTATGCCTAATAATAATACACTTCCTATCCTTTAGTGAAATCTTCTTTGCTGTCATCTCATTTTCATCACAGGCAGGATTACAATGAGAGGTGACATCTATATAGATAACACAGGATCTAACATTCACAATAAGTGATCGTCACAGCTTCCCTCCTCCCCATCCATGCACAGGTCACAGAGTATGCTCAAAACACTCTCTCACAGAAGTCTATAAGTGATGGTCAAAGCTCACCTCCTCTCCCTCACTGCACAGGTCACAGACATTCTCACAATACTCTACCACTGAAGTCAATGGTTCTCTTCCTGTCCATTGTGTCTATGGCCCATGAGGATGCTGTAAAGCATATTTCTGAATGCTGTTAATTGCCTCTCTGGCAAAATGGCGGCTCCCATAGTCATATACAGATAATCGAATTAAAAAAATCTACGTCCAAATGGTTGCGGGACTGCATATACTGGCATCATAGGCCGCGTGTGGCTCTTGGGCTGCAGGTTTTGTGCCCCTGCATTGTGCAGAATATATGCTTTCCATGGCCTAGTTTAGAATGTGCTAGCTCATAAGCTTTACTGCAGAAGCTGGATGGTTTTTTCCGCGGTAGATTCTTCCAATATTCTTTGTCCTATTTACCATTCAGAGATGGCGCGGCGTCCGTTATTACATACAACAGGAAATTACATGGCTGCCACTCAAAACTCAAGTATATTAACAAAGCCATACCAGACCCGATGACATCAACGGTGCCTTACGCCCTTCAGAGGACACAATCCGGAGGGCCTTCTGTCAATCTACGCACAACAGGCTATGCTTAGTGAAATCCAGGTAGTCATTGTGCACACAGGTCATATCATTACAGAGGTATTCTGCTAATATGACGTTACCCCCCATCTAGTTGGTGGGGGTCCTCACCAATTCCAAGAACAGAGGTGTTACCACCATTCCATTCATTTCAATGGGACTACTGGAATCCAAATACTCACCTTTTTCCGGCAGTCACATTGAAATAAATAGAGTGACCACCACTCCATTCATTCAAGGGTACACAGGGCCTCTGTTTTAGGAATTAGTGGGAATCCCAATGGTCAGACCCCACCAATCATATAGTTATCCCCTATCCTGTTGATACGGGATAACTTCATGTTACCAGAATACCCCTTTAAAGGGGTGTTCTCAGTTTATAAAGTAGAGTTTATAATCACTAGTAGAGTCCTGACTCATGGAATTCCACCAATCCTGAGAAGGCAGCGGCTACAGAGCTTGTTTAGTGCTGCACTCTCTTCATTGGTGCTCTTGGGCGTACGCCATGCAGAGAGCTGCAGTGTTGCCCCTTTCAAGTGTATGGAGGTCGTTGCAAAGCCAAGTGGCTAGGAACACCAATGTGATGGGAAAATTCAGAAGGAGATGCAGAGCGAAATCAACACTGTGACCCCTTTATTCTCAATGGGAGGTCAAGAGGTCATACCCTCACTGATTATAGAGTGATGATCGAAGCATCATATAGGGCTTTACTTCCATTAAAATCAATGGGAACGCCTATTATTACACTTCCCGAAAGCGTAATAGAAGGCTTCAGCTCCCATTGATTTCAGTGGGAGTGAAGCTGTCTATGACGCTTTCGCCTCCGACCCTGATGACGATGTTCAGCCCTGCTGTAGTAACAGCAGACCGGGTGATTAGCTGATTGCCAAGGATCCCTAGTAGCAGGTCCCCTGTGATCAAGTATTGATCCTATAGGTCAGGGGCATAACTAAAGGCTCAGGGGCCCTGATGCAAAACGTGAGCTGGGGCCCTCCTCTATCTGTATCTGTACCCGTACCCATACCTAACCATGCTGCACAGAGGCATAACTTGAAGCTTCTGGGCCCCAATGCAAAAGCTGTAACAGGGACATCAACTTTATTCATAGTACTGGGCTCCCTATATGGAGAAGAGAGGCCTTATGGGCCCCCTAAGGCTCCTGGGCCCGGGTGCAACCGCATCCCCTGCACCCTCTATAGTTACGCCCCTGCTATAGGTCATCAATAATATTTGCCTGGAAAACCCCTTTAATGTTATGTTTAAACCCAAGCCCACTAGAGGTGATTTAGTCCAAACATGGACAATTGTGCTGAAATGTTAATTAGCCCAATAATGCTTGACCCCGAACAGCTTTTAGTACATGTGTCATTGATACACTGTTTGGGCATTGCTACAAGTAGTAAAGAGCGGACATGTCCCTGGCGGCATCTTCGCTTTTTCTGCATTTTGGAAGAAGTCTTTGGCTTTAACTTGGTCTTGTTGATTTGAACTTTGCTGACTCAAATAATGGAAAATGTTTTCTAGATAAAATATAATTTGCAGAATAATTAAAGCAGGATTTGGGGCACTAATTAGAATTTCATCAAGGTTATGAATCACCCTCCAATTAAGGCGGTTTAATAAAGGAGCATGTCTGTCACATTCTGCTCGTCTGCTCCGGTCACCGGCAATTAAATATTAGAGCTAGAAGTAAAGAAAAGAAGAACTTGCAAATTCCTTCTTCATCTTAAATACGAGGAGCGCGCCATCTGCCACGCGGGGGGCGATGTCTACATTTTATATGTTGAATTTCTGAGTGCCAAATGCTCATTAATACATAATAACATGCAGAAATATTTCCCTGCAATACGAGGGAAAAAATAGTCAGAGCTCTTTTATGAAGTCATGAAACTTGGCTCAGAAATAAAGTTTATAGTACAAGAATAACCGCGCACTTCAGTTATTTGCAAAGAGATTGATATGTCATGGAATGCCATCTGAGCGGATGAATAATATGCTGGAGCGAGATTTAAAGAGATATTGTAATTGTACAAGCATGTATACTGAATGGACACTTTGTTAGAGACACCATCTACCATGTTTCCCCAAAAATAAGACCTACCCCAATAATAAGCCCTATCCGGTTTTCTTTTTGGAGGATGGTGGGGCTTGAAATATAAGCCCTACCCTGAAAATAAGCCCTAGCTACGCTACATGAAAAAAAGGAAAAACTTACCTAGCAGGCGCCATTCAGGTCCCTCTTCCTGGGCTGCGGTGCTCCTTCAGGTTTCCGCGTAGTCCTCAATGCCGACAGAGCATCTCTTGTTGGTGACGTGGCTTGCATAGCTTACCTCCAGCAAGCGCTTGCTGTGATTGGTTAAGGAGCGTTGCCTGAGCCAATCAGAGCTGGCACTCGATAAACCAATCACAGCCATTCATTGAATGACATCATTGAATGGCTGTGATTGGTTCATCGATAGCCAGCTTTAATTGGCTGAGGCAGTGCTCCTGAGCCAATCAGAGCAATCGCTTGCTGGAGGCCGGGTATGCAAGCCCCGTCACTAACAAGAGATGCTCCGTCAGCATTGAGGACTACATGGACACCTGCAGGAGTGCTGTAGCTCAGCGAGAGGAACCTGAATGGCGCCTGCTTGATGAGTATAAGACACCCCCTGAAAATAAGACCCTGTGCCTCTTTTGGGGCAAATCTTATTATAAGATAGGGTCTTATTTTCGAGGAAACACAGTAGTAGCACACTGAATCTCAGCAATTTATCATGGTGTAGTTTCCAATAGATGACAAAATGGCTCTGCAGGAATATCGGCCCCTGCGGACAGAAATATTTTTGTAGTTGTCACACATTAGATGGTAATACTGACCTGTTCTGACCAGGAAAGTCTCATTGATTCATGTTGCTTACACCAAATTCTGACCTTCCCATCAGATTGTACAACAGAAACGTGGATTCATCTAAACAGGAGATGTTTATTTGCATTGTCAATAGCTGTTCAAGGGTTTTCATTGTTTAAAGCTAAAATTACTTCTTGCAACAAGTTACCGCTGTTAAGTTAAACTTTGCTATATTTGTAGCTACTGAAATTAAATCTCCACTGCTCAGTACTCCTTTCTGATGATGTTTTGTTTCTCTGCATGTCACAAACAGGGTTCCAGCTTACAGAGCGAAATTGCTACAGTCATTTGGCAACTGAATACTCACAGCAATTCTGTGGTGGCCAAATGCACACTTAAATGGAGGGTGCTGGTCATTACTCATTCCTCACCCTTCCCTCTGTTGTTTAGAGTCATGCATCTTGTAAGTCTTGTTTGAGTCGTTCTCCTACACTCTTCCTGAAGATGGTCTGACACCTGATTTTCCTGTTTGCATGTTCTGAGGCCCCTACTCCCTTGCTTTTCTGTCAGGTGTGGTTCCAGACGTGGAATGTGCTTTATACTGTCAGATGGGTGATGTCTGACACATTGTCTCTTCTCAGTCAGATGGGTGATGTCTGACGCTCTGCCCCTTATGTGTGTGGGTGTGGACATTTAAACTATGTCTGTTTCAGTGCATATATGAGGTTCTGGGTGGGATTTTCCTGTGTCTGTAGGTGTGCAGACACCTGGTGTGAACAATGACATGTTTAATAACTGTCAGTTGGTGTGCAGACACCTGGTGTGAACAATGATATATTCAATGTCTGTTAGTTGGTGTGCGGACACCTGGTGTGAACAATGATATATTCAATGTCTGTTAGTTGGTGTGCGGACACCTGGTGTGAATAATGGCTTGTTCAGTGTCTGTTAGTTGGTGTGCAGACACCTGATGTGAACAATGGCTTGTTAAGTGTCTGTTAGTTGGTGTGCGGACACCTGGTGTGAACAATGGCTTGTTCAGTGTCTGTTAGTTGGTGTTCAGACACCTGGTGTGAACAATGACATGTTCAATGTCTGCTAGTTGATGTGCAGGCACCTGATGTGAACAATGGCTTGTTCAGTGTATGTCTGTAGGTGTGAGGACAGCTGGTGTTAACACTGGCTTGTTCAATATCTGTTAGTTGGTGTGCAGACACCTGGTGTGAACAATGACATGTTCAATGTCTGTTAGTTGGTGTGCAGACACCTGGTGTGTATTATGTCCTATGTTGATGTTCTCTTGTGTCTGTAAGTGTGCAGACACCTGTTATAATGTCCTCATCTGGTGTTCCTGTCTAGGTTCAGACAGGTGGTCCCTAAGTTCCAGCGTGGGTCCATCCTTATTGGGACTATCACCCTACTAGTATGCAAGGTTCCTTTACCTGAGTTTTGTTGTCTCTTTAGTGTAGGGGCCCACAGACAATGAGGACCCTTGGACATGGGTTTGTGAGCTTATGTACTTTAGTCAAAATATTAATAACTTGTACTTATTTATGTTCTATCTGTCTTATTGTTTGAGTACTTTGGTAAGCATTTGGCTGCACAGTGCTGGTGTAGAGTCTATTTCTCTGTTTTCCCTTTGTTGCTTGCGCATTCGGTTTATGCTTAGTGTGAATGGTGTCCGACCGGGTGTATATCCTTATATCCCTTCTTTTCTGACCTATTCATATTACCTCAGTGCAGGAAAGGTGAATAAGACATGCACATGAATGCAACATTAATGTTTTGGGAGGCAAACCAAAATATCTACATGGCATATATTTTTGATTACTTTTTGGACTACATCCCAGAAAGGAGAGATTTTTGGACATGAAAACCAAATATGAGACAATGTGCCGGGGGAAGGGAGAGCATCTCCAACATTAATTGGAGTTGATGAGGTTGGCCTTGGAAAGAATGTAGGAGTTTTATCATGTGCCCAATTTTTTGACATTTTTAGATTTTTTTGTTTATTCCATATGAAGAGTATGAATTATTAAAAAGCAAATGTGAAGTACAAAGCTTTATGTATACCATGTATATAAGCAACAACTTTGTAAAAAGGAAAAAGAACCGCACTCTTCACCCTGGATGTCCCATTATAAGAAGTTTATTCCACACCACTGTGTAGTGTTGGTACAGATCTACTCGGCATCGAACCAACGCTCTACGCCATACATTGGTTTGTATAATGTGTAAAACGTTCATTTAATGCCTTAGGCCACTCTCACACACAGCATTGCAAAACCTTGCGATTTTGATAGCAGCGTTTTGCAGCCATTTTACTACCAGTTTGTAACGCACCCCATCATTGTGATAGGTAATGAGGTGCATTAAAAACTGCGCTAGGAAATCGTGGCGTTAGTAAAAAGTCATGTTCCAGCACAGGTCTGCAAGGCCCCATTGAAATCAATGGGAGTGTTTTACCATAATTACAACAGGGTTCAAAACACCGAGGTAATCATGGTAAAAAGCACATGTGTGACTGTGATCTTATGCTGTTTAAGTAGCCCCTTGAAGTCTGTTGACTGCCAGGCTAGGCAAATAGTGTAGGTGTGCTATGATAACTAGAGATGAGCGAGCACCAAAATGCTCGAGTGCTCGTTACTCGAGTCGAACTTTCAGTGATGCTCGAGAGTTCGTTTCGAGTAACGAACCCCATTGAAGTCAATGGGCGACTCGAGCATTTTTGTATATGACTGGTGCTCCGCTAAGGTTTTCATTTGTGAAAATCTTAGCAAATCACCAAAGTCATGTAAAGAACACAGAAATGGATAGGGCAGGCGAGGAGCAACATGCAGGGCTGCATTTCGGGCTCCGAGGTCTCACTATTAAGCTGATTGGCTCAGCTCAGCTGTCATTCAGCTGAGAGCTGCGCTGAGCCAATCAGAGGCAGCACTCACTCACCCATTCATGAATTCATGAATGGGTGTGAGTGAGAGCTGCCTCTGATTGGTCAGGCTGTGACCAATCAGAGGCAGCTCATTCAGCAGGTGGGGATTTTAAATCCCCGGCTGCTGAATACTACAGAGAGCCGTTCAGGAGAACTGCCAGCTGGCCGTGGTTGAACTCCGTCTGCCGGGACCAGGTGAGTATATATATATATTTTTTTTTTTACACATTTCTGGATGAATTGCAGGGAAGGGCTTATATATTTAAGCCCTTCCCGAAAATTCATTGTGCGATCGCCAGCAGCCCATTGCTTTCAGTGGAGCCGGCTGTATTGCAATTGCTGTATTGAATTCAATGGGCTAACATCGTTCTGCCGGGACAAGGTGAGTATATATTTTGTTTTACTTTTTACACATTTCTGGATGAATTTCAGGTAAGGGCTTATATTTTTAGGCCCTTCCCGAAAATTCATCCCGTGCTAGCTGGCAGCCCATTGCTTTCAATGGAGCCGGCTGTATTGCCGGCTCTATTGAATTCAATGGTCAGTGCTCGTTTAATCAAGACAAGTACCGCGTGGTGCTTGTCTCGAGTAACGAGCATCTCGAGCACCCTAATACTCGAACGAGCATCAAGCTCGGACGAGTATGCTCGCTCATCTCTATTGTTAAAGACATACTGAGTACAAAAGCATTAAATAAGTGTGGCTCCAACTTTGTTGGATCAGCCCATCCATTTATTGTATGGTTGGACATTCATTTCACTTGCATAACATGACTATGCTTCATTCAGGAGCCGAACCTACATCAATTAGCAGTCGTCTTTAGAAAAAGGCTTGCCTTCAGCAGACCACTCTTTACACACTCATTGGGAAAACCCTGGGCATCAAGACACATACCCCTTATTCCATAATTACCCTCTTTAAAGTAACCCTCCAGTCAGGAGTTCTGTATGCTATGTAAGTCAATACCCACAGGGGAGTGATTACCTGCTAATTATTTTTCCTTAGATTTTCCTCTTTGGCTGTTTTATAGCTTATTTTTATTAGAACAGAACTGCAATCTGTGACTATAATGTAGCTACAGTGCCTATTCTGAGGTAGTCTGAGACACACACCCTGTATCATCACTGATCCTGGGAGACACACCCCCTGTCTCCTCTACAGTTTGCACCAATGATTAGACAGGGGGTATGTCCTATAAACTTCAGATTAGGCACTGTAGCTGGGCTGTAGTCACAGATTACAGCTCTGTTCTAACAGAGGTGAGCTAAAAAGTAGTCAATTAACAAGAAAGGGAGAAAAATAAATAGCAAGTAATAACCCTGTGTATGTATTGACTTACATACTGTAAGTATCTTGAGCTCCTGACTGAAAGGTCACTTCATTTTATAACATAGTCATTTTACAATATTTGTAGTTGTATGGTTGAAGGAGAAGGAGATGAAGAAGAACATTTGCCCACAATAAAGAGCCCAAAAAGTGAAAAGAGAAGACAAAGGAGAAGAAGTAGCAAGACAAGGAGGATAAGGATGAAAAGGAGGAGAAGGAGATGAAGAAGAAGATTTAGAAGACCATCTGCCCACACTGAAGAGCCGAAAAAACTGGAAAGAGAAGACAAAGGAGAAGAAGGAACAGAATGAGGAGGAGAAGGATAACAAGTAGCAAAAGGAAATGAAGAAGAAGATTAGGAAGGTCTTCTGCCCACACTGAAAACTGGAGCCAAAAAATGGTTTAAGATGAAGCAATAAAAATATTGTGGGATTCCCATATACAAACAGACAAAGTCTTGTCCCATAACACATCTGATTTGAGAAAAACAGAAAAATTGGCCAAATATGAAGACCTGAAGGTTGAAATATAGCATCTCTGGCACAAGCCAGCATGGTGGTCCCAATGGTAATCGGCACGCTGGGTGTCGTGCCTAAAGAGCTTGACTCTGGCACTTGGAACAGCTCAATATCAACAAAATTACCATCTTTCAGTTACAAAAGACCACTCTGCTGGGATCAGCAGGCATTGCACTCTGATACATAATGTCATCCTAGGTTCCTGGGTGGTTCCCGATGTGTTATGAAGTTGAACTACCAAGCTGGGGTCTTGTGCTCCTGTTAGACTGGTTTTTGTGACTGATAACACAATGTTGTAGTAAGGCACAAGCCTTTTAGGCCTCTACAAGCTACTGTGAAGAACAGCACTTTGAAGGTGAGTGGTTGTGATCTTCTTCAGGGAGGCACATACTGAATTCCGTGTGAATATTGGGTTGACAGCACAAGTTTCCCTCGTCTGTTCTTTGACACCGACAGGCGTAATTATCTTACATTCTGCATGACAACATAACATGATCTTACAGTACATTTCCTTCTGGTCATAAGTCGAGCGGTCATGATAGCTCTGTAATAACTACTTGGTGTCTAAGTGTGTTTCACTTCAGTAAATGTTTGCTGTATAAAAGGATTTGCATTCATTATGAAGACTGATGGATTATGGGAAATTGAAACTGGTGATCTCTCATAAAAGGAGACTAGCCCCTAATTAGAGCGAAGCGATGAAAGATTTGAAAATTGAAAAGAGACATGAAGAACCCATGGAGAATGTAGAGGTGTAATTTAAAGCTTCTAGGTCTAGGGCAGATATCCCACCCCATGGGGGGTATGCTCCTGGGTGATTACCCACTGGTGATGGTTGCAGTGCAATAGTTGAAACGCCTGTTGACCAGTTGTTGTCATCAGGGAAATTTACAGGGGCCACCCACCAAAGTCCTCCAGCATGGGGGCTTTCCTATATAGTGAATTCGTTCTCTACCTGGGTCCCTTCTATGACATCCATATGTCCTGCCACAGCATATGGGTAGGTTTGTCCAAGGGTGCTTTCACACAAATGGAATTCGCCCGAAACACGTGCAAAATTCCATACCAAAATCTGCATGTTTCCGTGTGGCAATTCTCTTTTGGTAATGTGTCCCACAGTGGCAGATTTAAGTGGGTGCTGCATTGCGTGTTGTGGCCAAATTCTGGCCTTTGTGAAGAAGCCCCTGTTCCCCTGGAATCGGCACTCACAACCTGGATGTCATAATGCTAGGAGTTCTCAACGCTGACACTACGGCGTCTGATTAGCAGGCAGCAATCACCTGACTTCCCCTTTCAACAGAGACCGGTATAACGGGGGTGCCACTATATGTTGTGTTCACATTTGCTTTATTTGTTAAATATTTATTTCACTTATATATGACTGAGCTTTTAAGGCTCTGGTCGCACATGCACTGGGGGGAGTTCCAGTAGTGGTATGTTCCCGGACTTTCTTATACTTTTTTTGGGCAGTGGCTTTGGGTTAGTGGAGAGAGAGAATAGAAAGGAACATGGCGCAGCTCCAGTCCTCGCTGTTTCAGGCCTACATTGATAATCGGGGTACTGCTCCAACTACAGTGCTGTCGCTTCAGGCTTTGCTGTATCACGAAGACACAGAATCCTCTATGAGGAAGGAATACCACAAAACATAACTGAACCGCCGAAAGGAAAGAGCGCTGCTTGTAAAACGCTCAATTGTATCTCTGCTGGGACCTCTATCTACTTTATGAAGTATCAGGTGACGTAACCTGCTCATTTGTTTCTACGGCATGTCTTAAAATTGCCGGTAAAGGGAACTTGGCAGCCTTGTTCGGTGACTGTTACATTCAGCAAAAGTTCTGGTGAGCAAGAACCGTGTCAGAACCTGTGACATGGTCCATGCCTGTACGCCCCCTTACATCAGCGCTCCACATCCCCTACTGTGGGGAAGCCTGGCCTGTGTTAACAAAATGAGGTCAGCAGACGATGGTCCCTTGCCAAGCCACCTGCCGCCCGCATTACCACCCTTGCCCATCCGGTCATTGCTCAGACTACTTTTCACCCGGACAATCGCATGGCTGGTTGCATCACTGGGGCTGAGGACGGGTGTGTACGGCTGTATTCGTTATTTTCACACAGCTCTACCTGCTGTTACATTTTCCTTTAAGATAAGATAACTTGTTTCACAAAGTCATCACAGTCAAGTTAAACTTTGCCACATCTGTAGCTGATTGGCTATAATTACAGATACAGACAGAACAATGATGATCGTGACGGGCTCATTGTGAGAACTCAATTTGCAACATTGTAGTAGATCACAGTGCAGCACATTGTAGTTATCATGATACATTAAAAGTGAAGTTAGTTACATCTGTTTATCTGTAGCGTATTCCACATTACCTTCATCCCTCACAATACAATTATCTTTATGGCATAAAGAGCCGCTATTTCTGAAAAAAAAAAAAACAATTTTGATGTAACGATTTTCAGCTGCAATTTGTAGAAGCAGAGAAAACTCCCCGTGATTCATCGATCCTCAGTATGTATCGAGGGCTCGTTCAGAAATAACCTTCCTGTCTCCTTCATCAACCTCTGTTTTTCCTGAAATGGAATATGATGCTCCACAATGACTGCAGAACTCTTCTATGTGCTCCTCTGCTCCAGTATACTGCACTGCTGACACAGAACGTTCAACACATTTACTATATCCATCCACAAGAAATCAGGATTGCTTGAGGTGTCAATGATCTTAAAATCATGCCGCCAGCCCAGCCCATGTGATTGTGGCATTAGCGCATGTACCCTGCCATTTAATGCTAGACACCGACCTGTCCACTTGAATCTAATGGTATGTGGTCTAATTAGTCAGTGGGGAGGTGTTATTTCCAGCCATCCAATCAACCACTTTAATAGTATATGGTGGACAAAAATATGGAAACACTGTACGAAATGCATGGGATTTTAATCATTAGCACTGAGCTGCCCTTTTGATGCCTGCTTGGCTGAGAGCTATCCCACCAAATTTGTGTTTACTTCACCTCTTACCCTGTTCTGGGTGGTTTTGGGAGCCAGCTGATAACCGCAGCTGTGTGGCTCAAACCCCTGATCAATGGTACCTTGTTGTTCGGGCAGATGTTCACTTCTGTTTGGCAGCATCTGTGTCATATTACCTCTACTTAAAATTGGTCTCTACATGTTTTATTGAAATATCATTTATAATTAGAGATGAGCGAACACCAAAATGTTCGGGTGTTCGTTATTCGGAACGAACTTCCCGTGATGCTCGAGGGTTCGTTTCGAACAACGAACCCCATTGAAGTCAATGGGCGACCAGAACATTTTTGTATTTCGCCGATGCTCGCTAAGGTTTTCATGTGTGAAAATCTGGGCAATTCAGGAAAGTGATGGGAATGACACAGTGACGGATAGGGCAGGCGAGGGGCTACGTGTTGGGCTGCATCTCAAGTTCACAGGTCCCACTATTAAGCCACAATACCGGCAAGAGTGGCCCCCCCCCCCCTCCCAACAACTTTTACTTCTGAAAAGCCATCATTAGCATGGCATACCTTAGCTAAGCACCACACTACCTCCAACAAAGCACAATCACTGCCTGCATGACACTCCACTGACACTTCTCCTGGGTTACATGCTGCCCAACCGCCCCCCCTCCCCCCCCACAGCGCACACCAAAGTGTCCCTGGGCAGCCTTCAGCTGCCCTCATGCCACACCACGCTCATGTCTATTTAGAATTGCGTCTGCCATGACGAGGGACCGCAGGCACACACTGCAGAGGTTGGCACGGCTAGGCAGCGACCCTCTTTAAAAGATGGGCGGAGCGATAGCCCACAATGCTGTACAGAAGCAATGAGAAATAGAATCCTGTGCCACCGCCATCAGGAGCTGCACACGTGGGCATAGCAATGGGGAACCTATGTGCCACACACTATTCATTCTGTCAAGGTGTCTGCATGCCCCAGTCAGACCGGGCTTTTTAATTCATAGACACAGGCAGGTACAACTCCCTATTGTGAAGTCCCTGTCGACCCACAGCATGGGAGGCTCCCTGGAACCCACCGGCAGTACACAGAAATATCCCATTGCATTGCCCAACACAGCTGAGGTAGTAATGTCGTGCTTAATGCAGGTGGGCTTCGGCCCACACTGCATGCCCCAATCTGACTGGGGTTCTTTATAAGTGTACAGATGTAGTAAAAACTCCGTGTGCACCTACAGCATGGGTGGGTGCCAGGAAGCCACCGGCGGTACATAGAAATATCCCATTGCATTGCCCAACACAGCTGAGGTAGTAATGTTGTGCTTAACCCTTTCCAATCCAATTTGTATATGGTTTTCCTAGGGGGCTTACTCTTTTTCTGCTGTTATACAACGGCGCTATATGCTGGCTAAAGCCAGTACTGCATGAGCTGACACGTAGGATAGGCTCCGACAGCAGAGAGGCTGGCAATATACAGTAAGAGAACCCCGACGGACGTCTACCAACAACGGAGCTGTACAGCCTTAAACCCTAATGTCCTCACAGGTCACACAGTGGACTGGAAAGGGTTAATGCAGGTGGGTTTCGGCCCACACTGCATGCCCCAGTCAGACTGGGGTTCTTTACAAGTGGACACATGTAGGTTAAACTCCCTGTGGACCCACTGCCTGGGTGGGTGCCAGGAAGCCACCGGCGGTACATAGAAATATCCCATTGCATTGCCCAACACAGCTGAGGTAGTAATGTCGTGCGTAATACAGGTGGGCTTCGGCCCACACTGCATGCCCCAGTCAGACGGGTTCTTTAGAAGTGTACAGATGTATTAAAAACTCAGTGTGCACCTAGAGCATGGGTGGCTCCCTGGAACCCACCGGCGGTACACAAAAATATCCCATTGCATTGCCCAACACAGCTGAGGTAGTAATGTCGTGCTTAATGCAGGTGGGCTTCGGCCCACACTGCATGCCCCAGTCAGACTGGGGTTCTTTACAAGTGGACACATGTAGGTTAAACTCCCTGTGGACCCACTGCCTGGGTGGGTGCCAGGAAGCCACCGGCGGTACATAGAAATATCTCATTGCATTGCCCAACACAGCTGAGGTAGTAATGTCGTGCGTAATACAGGTGGGCTTCGGCCCACACTGCATGCCCCAGTCAGACGGGTTCTTTAGAAGTGTACAGATGTATTAAAAACTCAGTGTGCACCTACAGCATGGGTGGCTCCCTGGAACCCACCGGCGGTACATAAAAATATCCCATTGCATTGCCCAACACAGCTGAGGTAACGTCAGCTGTAATGCAGGTGGCCTAAAAATTAATTTGATTACACTGTAGGCGAGGGCCCACAAAAATTGCTGTATCAACAGTACTAATGTACATCCCAAAAATTGGCCATGGCCAGCCAAGAGGGCAGGTGAAACCCATTAATCGCTTTGGTTAATGTGGCTTAAGTGGTAACTAGGCCTGGAGGCAGCCCAGTGTAACGAAAAATTGGTTCAAGTTAAAGTTCCAACGCTTTTAAGCGCATTGAAACTTATAAAAATTGTTCTGAAAAATTATTTGAGTGAGCCTTGTGGCCCCAAGAAAAATTGCCCGTTCAGCGTGATTACGTGAGGTTTCAGGAGGAGGAGCAGGAGGAGGAGGAGGAATATTAGACACAGATTGATGAAGCAGAAATGTCCCCGTTTTGGATGGTGAGAGAGAACGTAGCTTCCATCCGCGGGTGCAGCCTACGTATTGCTTACGTATCGCTGCTGTCCGCTGGTGGAGAACAGAAGTCTGGGGAAATCCAGCCTTTGTTCATCTTGATGAGTGTTAGCCTGTCGGCACTGTCGGTTGACAAGCGGCTACGCTTATCTGTGATGATTCCCCCAGCCGCACTAAACACCCTCTCCGACAACACGCTAGCCGCAGGACAAGCAAGCACCTCCAGGGCATACAGCGCTAGTTCAGGCCACATGTCCAACTTCGACACCCAGTAGTTGTAGGGGGCAGAGGCGTCACCAAGGATGGTCGTGCGATCCGCTACGTACTCCCTCACCATCCTTTTACAGTGCTCCCGCCGACTCAGCCGTGACTGGGGAGCGGTGACACAGTCTTGGTGGGGAGCCATAAAGCTGTCCAGGCCCTTAAAGACTGTTGCACTGCCTGGGATGTACATGCTGCTCGATCTACGCACATCCCCTGCTACCTTGCCCTCGGTACTGCGCCTTCTGCCACTAGCGCTGTCGGCTGGGAATTTTACCATCAGCTTGTCCGCAAGGGTCCTGTGGTATAGCAACACTCTCGAACCCCTTTCCTCTTCGGGAATCAGAGTGGGCAGGTTCTCCTTATACCGTGGATCGAGCAGTGTGTACACCCAGTAATCCGTCGTGGCCAGAATGCGTGCAACGCGAGGGTCACGAGAAAGGCATCCTAACATGAAGTCAGCCATGTGTGCCAGGGTACCTGTATGCAACACATGGCTGTCTTCACTAGGAAGATCACTTTCAGGATCCTCCTCCTCCTCCTCCTCCTCCTCCTCCTCCTCAGGCCATACACGCTGAAAGGATGACAGGCAATCAGCCGGTGTACCGTCAGCAGCGGCCCAAGCTGTCTCTTCCCCCTCCTCCTCATCCTCCTCATGCTCCTCCTCCTCCTCCTGTACGCGCTGAGAAATAGACAGGAGGGTGCCCTGACTATCCAGCGGCATACTGTCTTCCCCCGCCCCCGTTTCCGAGCGCAAAGCAGCTGCCTTTATGGTTTGCAGGGAATTTCTCAAGATGCATAGCAGAGGAATGGTGACGCTAATGATTGTAGCATCGCCGCTCACCACCTGGGTAGACTCCTCAAAATTACCAAGGACATGGCAGATGTCTGCCAACCAGGCCCACTCTTCTGAAAGGAATTGAGGAGGCTGACTCCCACTGCGCCGCCCATGTTGGAGTTGGTATTCCACTATAGCTCTACGTTGTTCATAGAGCCTGGCCAACATGTGGAGCGTAGAGTTCCACCGTGTGGGCACGTCGCACAGCAGTCGGTGCACTGGCAGCTTAAAGTGATGTTGCAGGGTGCGCAGGGTGGCAGCGTCCGTGTGGGACTTGCGGAAATGTGCGCAGAGCCGGCGCGCCTTTACGAGCAGGTCTGACAAGCGTGGGTAGCTTTTCAGAAACCGCTGAACCACCAAATTAAAGACGTGGGCCAGGCATGGCACGTGCGTGAGGCTGCCAAGCTGCAGAGCCGCCACCAGGTTACGCCCGTTGTCACACACGACCATGCCCGGTTGGAGGCTCAGCGGCGCAAGCCAGCGGTCGGTCTGCTCTGTCAGACCCTGCAGCAGTTCGTGGGCCGTGTGCCTCTTATCGCCTAAGCTGAGTAGTTTCAGCACGGCCTGCTGACGCTTGCCCACCGCTGTGCTGCCACACCGCGCGACACCGACTGCTGGCGACATGCTGCTGCTAACACATCTTGATTGCGAGACAGAGGAGGAGGAGGAGGAGGAGGGTGCTTTAGTGGAGGAAGCATACACCTCCGCAGATACCAGCACCGAGCTGGGGCCCGCAATTCTGGGGGTGGGTAGGACGTGAGCGGTCCCAGGCTCTGACTCTGTCCCAGCCTCCACTAAATTCACCCAATGTGCCGTCAGGGAGATGTAGTGGCCCTGCCCGCCTGTGCTTGTCCACGTGTCCGTAGTTAAGTGGACCGTGGCAGTAACCGCGTTGGTGAGGGCGCGCACAATGTTGCGGGAGACGTGGTCGTGCAGGGCTGGGACGGCACATCGGGAAAAGTAGTGGCGACTGGGAACTGAGTAGCGCGGGGCCGCCGCCTCCATGATACTTTTGAAGGACTCAGTTTCCACAACCCTATACGGCAGCATCTCAAGGCTGATGAATTTTGCTATGCGGACGGTTAACGTTTGAGCGTGCGGGTGCGTGGCGGCGTACTTGCGCTTGCGCTCGAACACTTGCGCAAGCGACGGCTGAACGGTGCGCTGAACTACACTGCTGGATGGGGCCGAGGACAGCGGAGATGAGGGTGTGGGTGCAGGCCATGAGGCGGTAGTGCCTGTGTCCTGAGAGGGGGGTTGCATCTCAGTGGCAGGTTGGGGCACAGGGGGAGAGGCAGGGGTGCAAACCGGAGGCGGTGAACGGCCTTCGTCCCACCTTGTGGGGTGCTTGGCCATCATATGTCTGCGCATGGTGGTGGTGGTGAGGCTGTTGGTGTTGGCTCCCCGGCTGAGCTTTGCGCAACAAAGGTTGCACACCACTGTTCGTCGGTCGTCAGGCGTCTCTGTGAAAAACTGCCAGACCTTAGAGCACCTCGGCCTCTGCAGGGTGGCATGGCGCGAGGGGGCGCTTTGGGAAACACTTGGTGGATTATTCGGTCTGGCCCTGCCTCTACCCCTGGCCCTGGCCACCGCACTGCCTCTTGCAACCTGCCCTGCTGATGCCCTTGACTCCCCCTCTGAAGACCTGTCCTCCTGAGTAAGCGTTGCACACCAGGTGGGGTCAGTCACCTCATCGTCCTGCTGCTCTTCCTCCGAATCCTCTGTGCGCTGCTCCCTCGGACTTACTGCCCTTACTACTACCTCACTGCAAGACAACTGTGTCTGATCGTCATCGTCCTCCTCACCCACAGAAAGTTGTTGAGACAGTTGGCGGAAGTTCCCAGCCTCTTCCCTCGGACCCCGGGAACTTTCGAATGGTTGGGCATCAGTGACGATAAACTCCTCTGGTGGGAGAGGAACCGCTGCTGCCCAATCTAAGCAGGGGCCCGAGAACAGTTCCTGGGAGTGTTCCCGCTCCTGAGCAGGTGTCATTGTAGTGGAGTGAGGAGGCTGGGAGGAAGGAGGAGCAGCAGACAGAGGATTCGGATTTGCAGCAGTGGACGGCGCAGGACTGCGTGTTGACGATAGGTTGCTCGAAGCACTTTCTGCCATCCAGGACAGGACCTGCTCACACTGCTCATTTTCTAATAACCGTCTCCCGCGTGGACCCATTAATTGGGCGATGAATGTGGGGACGCCAGAAACGTGCCTCTCTCCTAATCGCGCAGCAGTCGGCTGCGTTACACCTGGATCAGGAGCTTGGCCTGTGCCCACACCCTGACTTGGCCCTCCGCGTCCTCGGCCGCGCCCACGTCCTCTAGGCCTACCCCTACCCCTCAGCATGCTGTATTACCAGTGATTTGATTTCACAGGCAGGAAATAAATTGGCGCAAGACTGCAGGCCAAATATAATTTTTTCCCTTTTTGGAAAACGAAAGGCCCCACTGCCTCTAGTGAATGAATAATCTAAGTTTAATAACTGTGCTGTGTCCCTGCTAATGTGTCACAGAACGTGAGGGTAGCAGAGTTATTATAACTCTGGCAGAGCAGGTATTTTTTTTCCCAATTAAGGAAAGCAAATGGCGAAGCCAGCAGTAAAGCGTAGCTGGGTGCGTATGATTTAGCAATGTTTTTCACGCAGCTCACACGTGTCCACCGCCCGTAAGGACGGACAGAGGCTGGACAAATAGATTTGTTTTCACTTGTTTTTCCACCAAAAGGCAGCACTGCGTATATTCTATGAATAATAACTGTGTTGTGGCCCTGCCTATACAATTCTTTCCCTGCAGTATCAATGGAGGGTGGAATGCTCTGCAGAGGCGATTTTGAGAAGCCCAAAAAAAATGCAGCACAGCTAACAGCAGCCTGGACAGTACTGCACACGGATAAATATGGCCCTAGAAAGGACCGTTGAGGTTCTTGAAGGCTACACTCACTCCTAACACTCTCCCTGCCTATGCAGCACTTCTGTCCCTAATGCCAGGTGCAACGCTCTGCAGAGCCGATTTTGAGAAAAAAAAATGCCACTGCTAACAGCAGCCAACACACAGCTATCAGTGGCCCTAATAAGGACCTTTGGGGGGTCTTGAAGCCTACACTAACTACCAATTCTTTCCCTACAGCAGCTCCGGTATAAACAGCACTGTCCCTCATCTAACTCACCAGGCATCTGAGGCGAGCCGCGGGAGGGGCCGACTTTTATATTAGGCGAACACCTGATCTCGCCAGCCACTCACAGCAGGGGGGTGGTATAGGGCTTAAACGTTGCAGGGGGAAGTTGTAATGCCTTCCCTGTCTTTCAATTGGCCAGAAAAGCGCGCTAACGTCTCAGGGAAGGAAGTGAAAGTAACCAGAACACCGCATGGTGTTCGTTACGAATAACGAACATCCCGAACACCCTAATATTCGCACGAATATCAAGCTCGGACGAACGCGTTCGCTCATCTCTATTTATAATCTCATGTAAATTTAGGCATGTGTTTCCATATTTTGTTCACTCCTTGTATATACTGGCTGCTCCTCTAAGAGGGCGCCAGTTATTCCTCTGCTGATAAAGTTCTGGTCCAGTCCACATCTCCCTGGTATCATCCATCATTCAGATAAATCCCTGGTTTTCTTTCCTGTATTGGGGTGTTACTTCTCCTTCCTATATTGTGGTTTTTACTGCTATTGACATTTGTCCACTGTCATCCCCTTTATCATCTAAGGATAGTTTAGAAATCCCCTACATTCCAGACATGGGGCCGCCCTGATCAGGATGATCATCCCGTTTTAGACAAGATGTTTTCCAAATAAGTACATTGCAGTTTAGTTTTGTTTTGCTCACTTCGTTCCCCAAGTTTTTACCAATCGAGATGAGGTGCTCCATGCACAGCTCCCCCCCACATAGTGTACTAAGGAGATAAAGTAGCAGGTTGTGCATGGAGTAGTGTAATGTAATGAAGTTGGAGCATCGGGAATATAGCTTCTCCTGTGTGAGTGACTCGGTGGGGGCTGTGGACTACAGGAGGCACAAAGGGGCTGTGGATACATGATAGAGGAAGCTGTATTATGCTACAGGGGCACATAGGGGGTTCTATTTTGATGGCACAAAGGCAGCAGTATTACTTTGTGGGCGTACCAAGAAGATTCTATTACTTTTTGGGCAGTTATATTACTTTGTGAAAGCAAAAACAGGGCTCTATTACTTTGTGGAGGTTCAGAGGTGGATCTATTACTTTGCATGGGCATAGAAGGGGCTGTATCATTTTGTGGGGGAACGGAGGGGACTGTTTCACTTTGTACAGGCATGGAAGGGACTGTATTACTTTGTGGGGACAAGGAGGGAGCTACACTATTTTGTGCAAGCACAGAAGGACACTTTTGAGGAGCAAAGAGTTGAGGGCATGGAGGGGGCTCTATTACTTTAGAGGGGACACAGAGGTTGGAGCATGGAGTGGGTTCTATTACTTTGTGGAGTCACAGAGGGGACTTTATTACTTCTCCGAGGCACAAAGCAGACATTACTACATTTTGAAGGGAGAACAATGGAGAATCTCACAGAGTTTCTGAATTTGGTTCAAAATTTGCTATTATAATGCATTAAAATTGGAATATCTAACAACAGTTTTCAGTACCGTACAAAATCTTTAAGTAGATGTGGAAAAAATGCTACAAAGTAAGACTTTTTTGATACATAGAAGATGTCTGACTCCAAATTTATTTGCATCAGGACAACCCCCGAAACATCGAGCCAGTGTCATAAAGAACTATCTTCTGTGTAAGGAAGAACAAGGAGTCCTGGAAGTACTACTATGGCCCCACAGAGCCCTGATCTCATCATCATCATCCAGTCTGTCTGGGATTACATGACGAGCCAGTAGGATTGGAGCGAGACATCCACAGAAGATCTGTGCTTAGTTCTCCAAGATGTCTGGAACAACCTCCCTTCTGGGTTTCTTCAAAAACTGTGTGCAAGTGTACCTAGAAGAACTGCGGGTAAGAAGGTAAAGGGCGCCACACCAAATATTGATTGGATTTACATTTCTCTTTTGTTCTTTCACTTTATGTTTTGTTAACTGACAAACTATTAGCACTTCTATTTTTGAAAGTTTTCTTACTTTGCAGCATCTTTTCCACACCCATCTAAAGCTTCTGCACAGTACTGTATACTTGCAAAGAAGTGATCCCTGGGTACACGGAGCCGATACAGCCTGGTTTTCGCCATTAAATTTCTATCACCATGTTTTTTAATCCGTTCTCAATTCAACCTGATATAAAAGGAGCAGTTTCATGAATAAATTAACCTTTTCAATTAGTCAGTGTTTTCCTCTGTATTCCCCGGGTGTCCTCTCCTACATTCTCACAGAATGACCCTTCGATCTAGAGCATATTTTTCCTCTAGAACGCGTTTCCCTTGGGGGCGGTTTGTGTATACGCGCATATGTATTATTTTTGATCTCCTATTCCCCACTGCAATCAGAGACAGCTATCCACTCTCTGCCTGATACAGTCAATGAAAAGACTTTAACAATTGTTAACTTTTTCAGGTCCCCAAAAGTCCAAAGGGTACAAAATAATTTAGTTTAAACTAAAGAAGTGCCGTCATGCATATTCATAGAAAGCCGATAATACGATTGATTTAGATACTTCTGAAAAGCTGTTTTGCTACTGGAACTGCCTGCAGCCTGTGAGATAGCAGCATGGGTGAAATTAAATTAAACAAAGACACAAAAGTAAAACAAATATCATGTAAGATGAGTTTTAGGAAAACAAAGATAATTTGCAAATTAACTAAGAGGAACGAATGTAACAAGCGCTTCGGTTCTAGAAGCCCCGTCATCTGAAGCTTAATGTTTCCACATGTTGCAGATCCTTCCATTGAGCCCAAATATTGCAAACAATAGACGCAAAGAGCCTAAAATGACTGAATATGTTCTTTATGGGGAAGAGTCTTGTTGAAAATGCAGTTCTATCTGAATGCCACATGGTACAGAGAAGGAGGAGCTGAAAGATGGAAATAAAGTTTTGTAAAAAAAAAGTTAGTAGAACTTATAGTTAATTTATAGATTTCTCTGCTCATTTTGGGTTTTGGAGTCCAGTGGGCGGTCTTCTATATACATGCATTCATATTGGTAGGACCGCCCACTGGACTCCAAATCCCAGAATGTGCAGATATTTAGACCAATGAATAAACTACAAGTTAGATAACAAAATATACTAGATGCTCATTTTATTAGCCCCCACACCACCACCACCATCTAGAAATGCATTTGATCTTCTTTGGCTTTCAAAACTGGCGCAGTTCATTGTGGCACAGAATTAACTGGGTATGGAAATCCTTCTGCACTCATATTGGCCCATGCAGAGAGGAAGCTTCTTGTAATTGATGGAGGTGCTGACATGTTCTGACCAGCTGAGAAGAAGGGGTCATCGATTTATCCTACCTATAATAGCTAGAAGTGGTACAATCACTTTAAAGCATACCTAACGTTTCAGATTTAACCTGCTATGTGTGCATAGATGGCAATAGCACTCCTTGTGGCCATTTTATGACTTATCCAGCATTTTTCCCCATTTTTCCCTCTGCAGAACTTATAGCTGATTCTCAGTTCTCTCAGAACTGATGGGATGAGTCTGTTCTGTGCCGTGTGTATTGTGTTCTATAGACTGCTCATAGAGAACTAGAGAGATTATGGTTGTAACTCTCTGTTACACATACAGAGATATAACTTCATCATGTAGAAGTGTACAGAAAGATTTAGTAGTGTACAAGTGTATATTTGTTAGGTAGACAGATGTGAATCCGCCTTCCACATACTGGTTGAACTTTGGGTTATCTGAGTTGGTAGCACTTGGAGAACCCTGATTTTCATGCTTAACCTGTCCAGATGGGATATTGGCTATGCAGAGAAGTCCCTATGCCGTTACCCATACAGATAGTCCCAGTTTTGAAGCAGCCAAAGTGCGGTACATGTAAGTCTGAACGGAGGCGTAGTGAAGAAACAAGCTGAAGTCAGGGCTGGCAGCACAGGAGCATGAATGAAAGCCAAAAGTCAGGGCAGGCAGCAGACAATAGTAGAGTCCAAAATACAGAGACAAGGTCAGGGGGCAGAGACGTCAGTGTGTCAATATCAGGCATGGGTCAAAACCAGGAATACACAGTAGTGGGGTTTATCACAATGCCTATTGAGACCCGTTAGACATCTTCCATGGGGAGAGGATGTCTAATATAGCAGATGACAGCTGGTGATTGGTGGGGGATAGAATAAGGGTGTGCATGCAGTGGCCCTTCAAGAGAAAGTGGGAGTGCGCTAGAGACCTGGGAGTGACCAGAAACAGACAGTGGCATCCAATCGCAACCTTAGGAGCAGGTGAGCAGCGGTGACGCACTGTGACAATATCTCAACACTACTTCCAGCAGCATTCACATCTGTGAGTGACTTGCATGCGTGCCTCTCCCTCCTCCTTCCCCTACTCTCTTTTCTATGCATAGAGTTCAATGAGCAGGATTATTCATCCCCCAGCTCTGCTGTTGTAGCGCCCCCTATCAATCATGTGAGAGCACACAGCGAAAAGCAAGGGGTCAGCCCTATTTTCATTTGGACAAGGAAAGCCTAGAAGCAATGGAATGAATCTGAAAGGGAGGAGACACAGATTAGATATTAGACAATGAGGGGGATCAATGAGTGGAACAGGTTGCCACGGGAGGTGGGGAGTTCTCCTTCAATGGAAGTCTCCAAACAAAGGCTGAACAGACATCTGTCTGGGACCAGTTAGTGAATCCTTCACTGAGCAGGGGGTTGGGCCCGATGACCCTGGAGGTCTCTTCCAGCTCTACCATTCCATGAGATAGCACTTTTGAGGGATTTTTCAGCGCAAAAACCATTATTTTAGGTAAATAAAGTATATAGCAGTTTCGATAATTATTCCACTGCCGATCATATAAGCACAAGTTGTCTGAAAAGTTATTGGCCATTTCATTTGCACGTAACATCCAGTAATCAGAAATAATGAAAAATCTTCTGCTGTACGTGCCAAGCCACCTCGCCAAGACGCACCAATATCATAAACTATGTGTCAGCATGTGCAGAATGGACAGAAACCGTAGACTAATTGGTGTTTTCTAACCAGTACCAAATAATGCCTTTAACTATATTCTGCACATAGAAGTAGGAAAACTTATCCAAATTTGTTGCGCCTCTGACCCATTCATCAGCGGTGCCTATTTCCTGCAGATCATGCCATTCACCGCAGAGCCCTCACAGCTGACATTGCTATCACTGCTAACTTCACTGCAGCATTTTCTCCTGTAGTGGATACGATAATGGCCCCTCTGCGGACCGCCGCTGCCAGAGATCACTGCTAAAGGGCTAAAAAGAAGTTGCTTCTTCCTCTTACTTTGCATGAGTGGCATAATCAAAATGACTGAGCCAATGATTGCTACTCCGATGTGCCAAGATGGAAGAGTGTGCCAAATACTAACGGCTCTGCAATTATCCCGGGATTTGGACTTTGTTTTCTTTTTTTGGAGAAAGCAATAAAAATGAAATAAGAACTCAACTATTCTGTTATTCGATGATGGATCTAGAGACCAAGATAAAGATTCTACACAGCAGGTAAACGTGTTCATTTATAGCCAAAGTTCATACAGACCTCCAATGTTATGAACCAATTAACCGGCACCCACTGAATGGAAATGTAATTAAGCTTATGCATTACTAGGAAAAAAGGGGGAAAAAAAGTAAACTCTGGCACTTGAGTTGTAGGGCTCATTCACATGAGTGTAGCGATTTTCGGTCGGCTATGTCACGGCCACAGCACGACCAAAAATCATGTGTATAGGCACACAAATCTGCTGTTTGTGCGTCCAGACTGCCCGGGTCCAATGCATATACGCTGAGCTCGGATTGTCATGGGGGTAGGGGAGACAGTTTAGCTCTGCTAAAGTGCTTTCCCCTGTCTGGCTCCTCGCTAGCTCTTGGCAAGGAAAGGGGGCGGGACGGGATCGGAACTAGTGTGCTAAGCTCCCGCCCCCTTTCCGCCTTTCCATTAGCAACTAGCTCCCACACCGTCCTGCCCCTCCCATTGCAAACAGCCGGCAAGGGGCGGAGAGGACGAGAGAAGGGAGTGGGAGTTTAACAGACACGCTGCTAAGCTCCCTCCCACCTCCCTTCTCCGGCAGCTACCATAGGCTCCTATGGGAGTCTATGGAAGTCGCCGCCGTATTCCGGCCAGGAAGGTAGTTCCTGAACTATCTTTCCTGACCGACGTAAAAGCGGGAATACATTGTGGGAATATGACTATCTGAACTGATGCATTGTAAACCAATGCATCAGATGGGCAACGTATATCGGCCGGGGCGTGAAAGCGCGGCGATATACGCTCGTGTGAATGAAGTCGTAGGCAGTAAATTCAATGGGGAGGGAGGGGAGTTATCATCAGGGGTAGTTTTGATGCTGCTCTTCAGGTAGTTTTTCTCTCTTCTCCAGATTAAACATGACAAAATTAGGAAATGTTGAATGATGATACGTTTGTTACATCTGCAAATATATGTAGTGATATTGGAGTTACTTTGTACATCACCCGGTTCCTGGGGTGAGACTGCAGCAAGTTTTGTAACTTTTTTAAAAGTCTTAATGCTGTCAAACTCCGCCCCCTTCTGTAGATATTTTTGAAGAGTGGAGTAAGAGGCGGAACATCTGTTCTTTTTGCCGCAAATCAATTGTAAATTTGTCTAAATTGATTTGTGCAATAGAAGGCACAACGTACACCAAAGTCTGGTGCAGCACCAGTAATACATGCTTCTATGCTTCTCCTGGCACCTGAAATCCCTTGTTGCATTAGCACTAAAAATGACAACATATACTCCACTGTATGTACGCAGGCGAGCACGATATTGGGCACAAGGATAGGACAGCACACGGACATCCTGTCTGTGCGGTCCGACGTGCGCCACCTCACACATTGAAATGTACTATTTTTGTCCAAGAATCAGGGCTCCTTCAGACGAGCGTATGCGCAAATTTGCTTGCAACATATTTGCACAGTGAATTCAATACATTGTATTGCACGTATGAAACCTCCCACCCTGATATTGAAGGTTATTTAGGCTAATAAGGTCTAGATTTGTTCTCTGCGCAGCGTATTGCGGATTTGCGCACCTCCCATACACTTCTATGGGGACTTTTACTGCGCAAATACGCAGAAAGATAGAACAGGTTCTATATTTTGCGCACAACCGAAATATGCGCCAAAATTAAATTGTCCATTTGTAAGAAGAACCCATTGATATCAGTGAGTTCTATTGTCTGTGCATTGCGTGCATATTTTTTGCATGTGCAAAAACGCGCAGAAATATGTATGTCTGAGAGCTTAAAAAAAAACAAAAAAAAAACGTGTTTGCGCAGGGCTTTGCACGCATGAAACATGAAACGCCCGCAAAATGTGACAAATCGAACTCATTACTTTTCGCACTAACCAGGACCGTTCACATGATCCGGCGCCTTGTTAAAGGACTATTTAGCCTAATTAGTCCCCGGTCTGTTCTTTTCCCTGCGGAATGGCATAGCGTATTGTGCAATCTACGGGGCCTTTGGTGCGCAAATGTGCACTAAAATAGAGCAAAGGGTTCTTATGAGCGCCCTAAATGCGCGCAAAAATGAGAATGAACCCATTGAAAACAATGGGTTCCATTCTCTACGCGTTGCACTGCGCAAGCAAATATGCCCATGCAAAACCGTCCTGAAGGCGAATTCGCCTGGACCCTCCGTGTGCCGCTCCCTGGGATCACAACATGTTGAATTAGTCACACAGCAGGGATACAAATAGTGGTCCAGATTAAGAAAAAAGAATGATAAATAAAGGAGTAAATAAATAAATAAATAATGCACTTAAACAACACAGAAAGTAAACGTTTTCCTATAGTTAAAGCAGCCCGTCCGCTGGAGACGTAACGGCGGAGGTCAGGCTTCTGCACATTAGAAGCTGCTGCTTTAAAACCACTTAACTAGTTAACATTAGAAACAAATTCTTGCATCTTGCCTTGTGCTGCACCTTGTAATGACTGCATGTTACTTACAGGACACTGGCGCCCTCTATGCTTCGTTCCCTGCCATCTGCACCAACACAATCAGTCACATCCAAACACTTCAGCACTTATTAATCACATTATAAGGTGCCGGCCGGATCGCTGTACACCGCCGCACGCAGAAATGTCCATCTTTGATCAGAGCCGTGATGACCATCGGCATCAGATCGAACCGCGGATGGCGGATCACAAGTTCTGGGCTAAGATTCTCTATGTTTTGTCAGCAGGCTTTAACATCTTCACTTCCAAGGCTGTTTTTGGTTTTTTATTATCATTTTTTTTCATTCCCGCCTTCCAAAAACTAGAACATTTATATTCGTCCATCAACAAAGCCGTAAGAGGGTTTTTTTGCGGTTGTATTTTTTCATGGCGGCATTTAATTTACCGGATAATTTACTGAAAAAAATGTAAAAATGTTAAGTTGGGTGAAGTGGGAAATGGGTCACTATGACTATTGCTGAGGCCCAGAACTTTTTGAACTTTCCGTCAATGGCGCGGTGTGGCAGCTTGTTTTTCCTTGGGAAGGCTGTAACTTTTATTGGTAGCATTAAGTTGCTTTCACACTGGTGGTATTAGCCGCATCGCACACCAATCTGCTACTTAATCCGCTGCTGAATTCAGCTGCACAACCCGCCGATCTACTTGAAATTTGGATTTGGAATTTACAGCTGAATTAAGCCATTTTTAATCCCACATCAAAACCCACATACGCCTTTTTTGATTTTTATCTCTTGGACCATTTAAAGTCCCTTGGGTTCCACTTTGTGAAAAATTGCTCTCGCTTAACTCATAAACAATTAAAGATAGAGCAAAACAGACACTTCTAGTGTGTTTACGACTAAAATCTAGCTAAGGGCTTATTCAGATGGACGTATATTGGTCAGGTTTTCACACCTGGACGATATATGCTGCCCCTCCCTGCAAGGGAAGGAGGCGGGATCAGATGGGATCTAGTGCACTGAGATCCCACCCCCTATCTGCCCCTCGCCACTGTTTGCAATGGGAGGGGGTGGGGCAGGTGGAACTTAGCTCCACCTCCATCCCGGCCCTCCCATTGCAAACAGTGGCGAGGGGGCGGGAATTCAGTGCACTAGCTCTCGGCTCGGCCTGCATCCTCCCATTGCAGAGAGGGGCAGCGTATATCGGATGGGCATGAAACCCCGACCGATACATGCCAATCTGAATGAGCCCTAAGGCTCCCACGAGTGTATATCGGCTCAGTTTTTTAACGCGATAGGGGAGAGGCGGGACGGGGGTGGGGCTAATTAACGGACCTTAGCCCCGCCCCCACCCCTCCTCCTTTCATTGCAAATAGTGCAGAGGGGCGGAGAGGAGGCAGAGAGGGGGGCGGAAGCTCAGTTCCTGCTCCTGGCTCTTCCATCCTCTCCCCCCTGCACACGAGGACAACGTATATCAGCTCGGCGTAAAAACCGAGCCGATATACGTTCGTGTGAATTCACCCTGAGACTGATATATCACGTGACCCCCTTCCTGAATTTAATATGGCGGATTTAAAAATGCCAAAATCATCTCCTCCAACAAAAATCACAGCCACCTTTCCAATGAATGCTTTTACACATTGCAAGTATATATTTTTTCCTAATTAAACCAGTTAAATAGGTGTGTCCGGACTTTTGCCTCACCCTATATATGTCTAATTTTTATTTTTTTTGTTTTTTATTCTACAAAGCTCCCGACAGACGCGGCACATCACAACCTACAGGATGTACAGGTTTGTCTGCTAACGTCTTGTGCCAAATATTGCAGGTCTTAAGGGGTCCAGGCCCCAGTGGGTTAAGGCAGTTTTGACAACACCTTATTAGGCAGGTTATTTAACGTTCTGGCTGATCAGTGTATCTATTGGATAGGTTTTCTCGGAAGATATAACTACGCAATAATAATAATAATTAATTATTATCAGACTGAAGATATTTAAGAACTTCTTCATTTTGCCTTATTTTAAGCCGTAAATGCTGTTGGTCGCTTTTGATTAAAAGGCAAACACATAAAATTCCCATTTTCCGATGGTACAGAGCGCTCTGTGCCTCGAACATTTTCATGGGCTGAGGCCAAGGTTTATGAGAAATGTCAAAATACAGCAGGTGGTATAAAGGTGATTTATTTACTGGCGTTTTTCAGATACGTCCTCGCTCCTTGGATACAGCTGTTCACATTGAGTACCCTTACAGCAGGCACAGATACAGAGACAGCCTGCAGCAACTCATGAAAAAGAAGTCATCTTATTCAAGTGACTCCATTATTAAAGGCAATTAGAATAGTCACATGTGAATAGGTAATTAAGTTCTAATTAGCCAACTGCATGCAGAATTACTTGTAACCAGATAAAAGTATCAGGGGCAATTAAGGCAAATTCCCCGGTTAGTGCTTGTGCCTTGTCCACAAAGGGTTAGTTAATACAGACGCAGCAGAACGTGGGTAATAGACAGCATGAGAAATCTTCATTACTTTACTTCCTGCCTTTAAATAAATGTGGTCATGAAAATTGTATCAGACGGACTTGAATGTTTATATCTAGAATGACACTTTATTACTCTTCCATGCTCAAAATCCCTTAACTAAATTTGTGTGCTATTATACAGAAAGTCCCAGGGTTTTATCATCCTGTTTATTCAGGTACGAAATACTGTGCGGACTATTTCTTAAAGGGAACATGTGAGCACTTTTATGTGCATAAAACCGGCTCTACCGATAAGACAGTGGAGAATCGGTAAGACAGTGAAGAATCGGTAAGAGAATGAAGAGTCGGTAAGACAATGAAAAACCGGCAAGACAATGAAGAACCAGTAAGACAATGAAGAGTTGGTAAGACAATGAAGAGTCGGCAAGACAATAAAGAACCGATAAGACAATCGAGAGTCAGTAAGACAATGAAGAGTCGGTAAGACAATGAAGAACCGATAAGACAATGAAGAATCAGTAAGACAATGAAGAGTTGATAAGACAATGAAGAGTCGGTAAGACAATGAAGAATCAGTAAGACAATGAAGAGTCAGTACGACAATGAAGAAACGGTAAGACAATGAAGAGTCAGTAAGACAATGGAGATCCAGTAAGACAACGAACAGTCGGTAAGATAATGAAGAGTCAGTAAGACAATGAAGAGTCGGTAAGACAATGAAGAGTTGGGAAGACAATGAAGATCCATGAAGACAATGAAGATCCGGGAAGACTATGAAGAGTCGGTAAGACAATGAAGAACCGATAAGACAATTAAGAGTCAGTAAGACAATCAAGAGTTGGTAAGACGATGAAGAGTCGGGAAGACAATGAAGAGTTGGTAAGACAATGAAGAGTCGTAAGATAATGAAGAACCGATAAAACAATGAAGAGTCCGTAAGACAATGAAGAATCAGTAAGACAATGAAGAATCGGTAAGACAATGAAGATCTGGTAAGACAATGAAGAGTTGGTAAGACAATGAAGATCTGGTAAGACAATGAAGAGTTGGTAAGACAATGAAGAATCGGTAAGACAATGAAGAGTCAGTAAGGCAATGAAGAACCGATAAGACAATGAAGAGTCAGTAAGGCAATGAACATCTGATAAGGCAATGAAGAACCGATAAGACAATGAAGAATCAGTAAGACAATGAAGAGTCGGTAAGACAATGAACATCCGGTAAGACAATGAAGAGTCAGTAAGATAATGAAGAGTCGGTAAGACAATTGAGATCCGGTAAGACAATGAAGAGATGGTAAGATAACGAAGATCCAGTAAGACAATGAAAAATTGTAGTCTACAAACCGTATTATTGTGATCAACTCATACTTTGAAAATGTTGCCATAAATTTTTCCCGCACTAGATGTCAATTCATGGCAAATGGTCCAATGGGCAGGCTCTGATACTGTGCCATGGATGATGTCGATACTGCACATGCGCCAGGATACTCCATTTTCATCTGGACCTTTTGTAGGCAGATTCACTACATTGAAAAGTGCATGCACCACTAGTCCACCACTTCCTGACATCTCCTACATCATCACATCAGAGAGGCAGGTGCCATTCGGCGATGTAGTCTGACCAGAAGAGACAGTCTTGCCAGTCCACCAGAGATGGTCCAACCCACCCAACTGATCACTCGTCGAGATTTTAGAAGTGGTGCAGGTAAAGTTTAAACCACCTTTATCACTCTATGAGTTGATCAAAATTTTAACCAAAATATGTTGTGTAAAGTACAACACTCCATTGTTTTACCGTTATCACTAGTTTTATGCACACAAAAGTGATGACTGGTTCCCTTTAAAACATCCTTATACAGGGTGCAGCTTTTAGTGGTCCGAGATCTCTTTATGGATATAACAATACAGCCTGTAGATCATGTTCGCAAACATAAATTTAAAGGGGTTATCCCAAGAAGACAACATGGAGTATATGGATATCACAGAGCGGGATTACCCTCTATTGGCTCTATAAGAGCAGTTCCCACTTTGAGGTGTCCTTGAATTGGAAGGACAGCCATTCCTGTCAATGGCCATTATGTAATACCACTGTAATACAAAAGGTGTAGACCCACTGTGTCAGTAACTGATTTGGCTTTGGGCTGCTTCCGAGGACTGCACTAAGATGCCCCCTGATCTTCTTTACCCTTTAGACCCTTTTTGAGGCTCTTTACTGCAGAGAACCCTCAGGTTGTTTTCCAAACAGTTGCATTTTCATGAACGTATTGTGTGAAATATACGCTGCAGCGCTGAATTCCGCTAGTCAGCAGAAATCCTCGGAATGACTTCTAATGCTGGAATAGTGCCAGCTGTCTTCTTTTTTGAGCTCCTGACGCAGGAACTCCCTCCCTCTCACTTTTTTTTCAGCTCCCATAGAACCTATCTTTTGATGCAGCGTGAAAAATTGACGACTGAAAACTTTTGAACTGTCATCACATTATCATCACAGGCAGTATTACACTGAGAGGTGACACCAATATATAGATAACACAGGATCCATCATTCACAATAGGTAATTTCACAGCCCACCTCCTCCCTGCACAGGGCACAGAACATGCCAACAACACTCTTCCATAGAAGACAATGGGCGATAGCCACAGCTTACCTTCTAACCTCTAGTTACAGCTCACCTCCTCATTCCTAGTCACAGCTCACCTCCTCACTCCTAGTCACAGCTCACCTCCTAACTCCTAGTCACAGCTCACCTCCTCACTTTCCCTGCAAAGGTCACAGGTCATACCTACAACACTCTCCCATAGAATTCAATGGGCCAGCTCCAGTTCATTTTTGTCTATGACCCATTAAGCTGCTCTAAAGCATACCTTTACATGTCGTTCACTGCACATCGAGCACCATGGCCGCCCCCGTAGTCATGTACAGGCAATGGAATAAAAAATCTACTATCAGAAACAAAAAACTTCGAAAAATTTAAAATATTTTGCATTCTGTTGTTATTTAGTGAACACAATAGGTGATACATTCCCTGTAAGATAGAATTGCAGTGGGAAATTCTACTTTCTACAGTTCTTAGAATTGCAGTGTAGAGTGTAAGCTCTTGTGTCTACAGCTATGACATACTGACAGAAGTGGCACTTCCACCATGTACGAGCGAGCATTACTTCTCTGGGACTCGATGCCGCTCCTCCTCACGCTTCCTTCTGTCATTTGCTTTTCAGAACATCAATAAACCACAAACATTTTTCTTTGTCTGCCCCCCCCCCCTCCTTCCTACCGAAAAGTTACAATCTGTCAATATATGTGTCAGCGGTAAATGACTAGGACCATTAAGAGCTTCTGTTTTATTAGATACTTGCTAGCAAAAAATGCTGCCCCGAACCTTATTAAAATACTAAATATTACTATCCACTGGAACGCGGCATTTATAGTACAAGCATTGAGTACCGCAGGCCGACCTTTGATGTGAATCATTTACATTATTTATTTTTTGCGCCGTTTAAAAAAATGAGCGAAAATCATTTTATATTGGGGATTTTATACAACAAATGGCCCCTTTATTAGAGCCCTGGCCCTCTCACAATTGGCTATTCCCTGCATGGAAATTATCCCCCTGAACCCCGGAGTGCAGCATAGAATCACCTGACAAGTTCTCTGTGAATCAGTTTCAGGGCTCTTTCACAGGAATGTAGGCGATTTTCGGTCGGCCGTGTCACGGCCACAGCACAACTAAAAATTGGATGAATGAGAGGCAGACATGACCAAGTCCCGGCTGCATTTCTCGTTTGTGCGCCCGTTCAGGTGGCCCGGGTGCAGCATGTATACGCCGAGCCCAGGATACTGTTAGCTCTGCCAAACTGCCTCCCCCTTTCTGCCCCTTTGCTGGCTCTCAGGAAGGAGAGGGGGGGGGGCAGGGTTGGAGCTAGTGTAAAAAGATCCCGCCTCCTCTCCACCCCTTTTTGGCTGCCAGTAATGGGAGGGGGTGGGAGCTTAGCAACTAGCTCCCAGACATGCTGATAAACTCCCTCCCACCTCCCTTCTTGTGCAGCTTCCATAGGCTCCTGGGGGAGTCTATGGGAGCCACCGCTGTATTACTACCGACAGATAGTTCCTGAACTATCTTTTCTGGCTAGCATATAAACGTTTGACCGGAATGCTCAGCATATGCGCTATCTTTGCTGGTCAGCCGTTTTTACGCCACGGGAATACACCCATCTGAACCACTGTAAACCAATACAGCAGATGGGCAGCATATGAAAACAGGGGCGATATAAGCTCATGTGAATGAAGCCTCAGCATGAATCCACATTAGATGGGAAAATCAAGCCCAAAATCTTGCATTGGCTCTCTTTTTCCACTTCCCCCAACTTTGAAGTTGTTAAAACTTTTTCAGCATACTGTAAATAGTACCGCTGAAAATACAACTCACAACACACAAAAAAGAAGTCCTCATACGCCCCTGTAAGCGGCATAATTAAGAAAAATGAAAAATGATTTTTTTGAAAGCAGGGTGGAAAAATCAGCAATCAAAAACACAAAAAACAGGTCATATCTTCAAGAGGTTAAATAACATCCTTCAAACAAAAAAAATACATTGCAGGCCAGATCCGAAGGAGTGAAAAGATCTGAGATACAGAAAGAGAACAGGTTTGGCACAAAGGGCCTCATTTATCAAACCTCTCTAACAATAAGACTATCTTTGTTGCCCCTAGCAACCAATCACAGCTCAGCTCTCACTTCTTAACCCATTGAGGACACGGACAGATTTTGTTTTCATTTTTGTTTTTTGCTCCCCACTGTCAAAAAATCATAACTTTTTGTTATGTCTCCATCTACATAGATGTCTGAGGGCTTATTTTTGCGGGACGAGTTGTATTTCTCAGAGGCACTATTTAATGTACCATTAATGCACTGAAAAACGTAAAAAAATTTCCAAATAGAGTAAATGGAAAACAAACACAATAGCGCCATTTTTTTTTTTTGTGGGGGGGAGGGGAGGGGATGAGTGTTTAAATGGTAAGCACACTGCAGGATAAAAGGTACAAAGTAACTTTATTTTATGGGTAAGAGCAATTATGACAATACCACATTTATATAATCACTATAATGTCACTATCTTCTGACCGCCATAACTTTTTTTTTATTTTTCAGACGATGCAGCTGTGAAGGGTTCACAGGATATTTCTTATGATGATGTCGCTGAGTGTGATAAATAATGCATTTTTTGAAAAATATATCAGACTGTTACGGAGATGGCACATATAATTATTTTTTTTCTTTTAATTTTTCAGATTATAAATATTGTAAAAAAGACAACTCACAGAAAAAAAAGCCTTGGGTTGAGTTGGGTGGCTGCTCATTGGCTGCACATGAACACTTTTGCTCCTCTATATTACAATCTGGCTTGCCGCATGCTATTAGGGTATATGGTGATTGAGCCTTCCCTGTAGTGTATATCTTGTATCTGGCTTCTTTTTCTGTGAGTTGGCTTTGTAATAGTTAATAAAACTTCATTTCACTTATTCTTTTATTCCCTATGGGGAATTGTTTGATTGCTTATACAATACACTGTAATACCTCAGTATTGCAATATATTGTATTTCTGCAGGCATCGTATTAAGATGTGTCGCAGGTGCAATTTAATAGGCAGAAATACTTGTCAGCTTTAGAGACCTTCACAAGGCCCCAGACTGCTACGACACCCAAACAGCATCCTGCAATGATTGTGGGGGATGCATTAGGGATATTTAAATGCCTATGAGAACACTTACATGCCAGTGTTAAGGTCCGTTTACACACATAGATATCTTTCAAAAGATCAGCAATCGTTTTGCATAAAAGTACTAATAGGCACTAATTGCCATTAGTATTTATCAGCTTCATTTGCATGCAAATCAGCTTCTGGGAGCTGCTACAGAACTCAGCAGGAGGTCTGAACTCTGTAATTAGCTGTATTGTTCAGCTGCAGGCTCCCCTTGGAGAATTCAGCACCATGGACAGCAGACACAGCGTGGGTCCTGCTTATCAGCTGCTCTGCTGGCCAGGGTGAGAACTGAAAACAGCTGTAACAATGTTATCAGCTGTTATCAGATCTCCACTGGCATTACACAGAGTGCAGTCCCACTTATCAGCTGTTCTGCTGAATGATGGTTTTCAAGCAGAACTGCAAACCGTCTTTCAGCAAAAAACTGAAATGTGGGCACATTTAGACACAATGATTACCGAATTTTGAGCGATAATTCTTGTATCTAAATGGGTCATTAAAATTGAAAGTGGCATTTAAATCATAAACAGGCACGATCTTTGCTGCTTCTGATCACGGCCTCTACAGCCTGATGTCAGTTTTCAATGACCCTACCATGTTCTATACAATTTCAGCGCACATCTACCGGTCATAGATGGTAGAGGTCATCAAGAGGTTAAACTATTTTGGAACAAGGAAACCTGTGCTGTGATTGGATGCTATGGGAAACAAAGGCAGTTAGGCACATTGTGATACATATATATATATATATATATATATATATATATATATATATATAGAGAGAGAGAGAGAGAGAGAGAGAGAGAGAGAGAGAGAGAGAGAGAGTGATATATATATATATATATATATATATATATATATATATATATATATATATATATATATATATATATATATATATATATATATATATATATATATCGGAGAGAGGCCATATTGTACACCCTTCTACACCCCTCATTCCAGCCATGCAGATATGTACAAATTAAGCTGTCATTAAAGCGGTCCGTACTAGGATGATATCCCCGGCACCTCTCCTCCACAACACAACTCTTGGAAATAGACTAATCTTGCAGTGCCGGATGCTGATGCGCTGCATGTATGGCAAACAGGTCCAACAAATGTTTCTACTCGTCCAATAGAAGGAAAATCAATGTGCTTGAACTCTGGGGAAAGATGAAGCCAAGAGTACATCTCCGCAAGCAATGGCCATGAATATCATTTGCAAGGAACAAGACTGGAATAAGTTGGCGGCCGAATACTCCCGGCTGCTTCTATTAGAGAAGAGCCGCCTGATTACAAGTAGCCGCTTCGGGATCTTTAACGCGGGACGGAATTGTCTGCCGGACGCAGCGCAAATGCAGATTTTGTTGCATTTTTAAAAGCTCTATCACATGAGCGCATGCGTAAATACTCTCGCCGCTACGGAGCATATCTGCGCATGAACCAGTGATTTTTATTTTTCAACTATTCAAATTCTGCGCTATTGCGTGTGAGTTTAAAAAAAGCAGGAATGTAGGTCCTGTCCTGTCTTTTCTCGCACGTAGTAATATCGTGTGAGATAGTAAAAAAAAAAAGGTTTTACTTCGTCCCATTTTGCGGGCGCAAAACGGGACAAAATCACGGTTGTCCGTTTAAGTCCTAACTGCGGAATGCGGTCTGTGGAATGTCTTGCATTTTATTCGGCAGACTTTACTTGCAGAATTACATCTCCTGTATGTTAGGAATTGCTACGACAATTCCACAAGACGTCCTTAAGGGTAAAGACATACGAACGCACGTGCTAATATGCTCGCCGCTACAGAATCACGTGCTGCATTGCATATTGAGTGCACACTTGCGCGCCTTCTATTGACTTCTGTGGGGCTCTTCGATGTGCAAATATGCAGGAAAATAGGGCAGGTTCTATTTTTTTGCGTGTGCGAGAAATATGCGTGTACGGTAAATAAAGAAAATGAGAACAAACCCATTGACTTCCGCGGGTTCTATTCTCTGCGTATTGCGCACAGAATTTTTATGTGTATAAAAACGTCCGCAAATATGTCCGTCTTAAGGAAACCTTAGGTTCTTAACATTTATGAAAGCTGAACTGTTTTAGGAGCGGCAGGGAGAGCGAATCAAATACCAAAAACACAGCAATGTAATGACCTAAACACAATTTTTGAAAAAGTTCACTTTTAGGACTTCTTCAGACGGGCGCTTACACCAATAAGCTGGCCACTGCAGAGCGTATTAGTGCATAAACCTTTCAAATGCCTTTTTTTTGACAGTTCAAGCTTTGCACTATTACAGGTAAGCAAAAAAAAAAAAAGCAGAGAAATAGGCCCCGCCCTATTTTTTATTGCGCACAGTAATATCCCATGAGAATGATGCTGGTGAAAATGAGGCCATTGAAATCAATTATTTCATATTGTCACGTTTTTCGGGCATGATTTTCACGCCCGCAAAATGTCAAGAAAATACAGCCGTGTGTTTGCGTCCTTAATATGACTTCAGTGCGTTCCCTTTGCACCTTGCTACTAATTTAACGGGGCGGCTCGGGGATTGGCGCTTTTTATCTTCATGTCCAAAAAAATAAGCCAAATATCATACCGAAACAAAAAACTAATTGTTAGGAAAACAAGGGTAATTAAGTAAGCACATCATGTTCCCTTCCCTAAACCATTAATAAGACACTTTAGTTTTGCTCATTATTGCCGTACACATGCAGAGAATTCTCCGGGGAAACACACGAGCTAAATTTTTCTTTGTACATCAAATTTTTTTTTAAGTGAATTTTCACTTTTTGACAACCTTTTGCTATTATTGAAGAGTACTTGTCATGTCATCAGGTCAGCGGGGCTGGCTATATTACTTGGCAGCCATGGCCCTATTGCAGCTTTTCTTTTGTCTCTACTGTCCACGTTCCCCGAAACCGAGTCCTTCAAGGTTTGGTTCCCGACACATTGTTTACATGAAGTCGGTAATCTCCACTGCTCAATGTCAATCCAATTTAATGTCAACCATTGACAATGAGTGATGGGGACACCCATTTGATGGAATCAAAGGACCAGGTACAAAATCTAATGGGACTCAGGAACGAGGGGCGGGGAAGTAGAGACAAAATAAAAGCTCTGATAAAGTCAGTGGAGTTCCAGCTGAGAAGCTATGCAGCCGGCTCTGCTGACCTGAGGACATGACAGTCTCTCTTTAGATGAGTTTGTCATGATGAGAAAATAGGGTTTAGCATTATTCTTGCCCACAGGTTATGTCTGGTATTGCATCTCAGCTCCATTAAAGCGACCCCCTGGTCCCAAGCAAACGAAGATGTGCATTAGTATGCACTGGTAGTCAAAGAAACTAGATGCTGCTGTGACTGAACAGCACTGCTCATGACACCAGTATTGGGCTATAGAGGCGTAACTTGAAGCTCCTGGGCCCCAATACATAATCTGTAACAGGGTCCCCAACTATAATGCTTTATTCATAGTACTGGGCTCCCTATATGGAGAAGAGAGGCCTTATGGACCCCCTAAGGCTCCTGGGCCCGAGTGCAACCACATCCCCTGCATCCCCTATAGTTACGCCTCTGCTAGACTATCAAAGCAGTGTGTAGGGCCATAGACTACTGATGCATTCTAAGGCACAGCGTGCATCCGGTAGCCATTGGTATGGCCTTCTACGTTTGTCCGCAACCAGAGGGTTGCTTTAAGGGGATTGACCACAACCTGGATTGATGCCATTCTTGGAAAATTATGTGCATTAACCAAATGAACTGAATATGCTATTTTGTGATAGAATGAAGGCCAGCAACCATCTCCTGGGAGCCAAACAATGGAATATGTATCCACAGGAATTTCAGGGCCGAATTTCATACAGCAGAGAACTTTACTGTTGAAAACAGAACTCATTGTGGCATCTGACAATGGAGTAAACCAATGATGCCAACTAAGGGTAAGCTGCTGCTAGAAGCTTGAAGTCTCTGTCGAGATACATAAATCTGTTTATAATGGACTTTCTAAGATATAATGAAGAATATAGCTCTAAATTAGATGCGTCTTCAAGATATGAATGAATACAACCTCTGATAGTTCATTAAAGAGAACCGATCATATATTCACATCAGCGAGGCCAGCTGCATTAGTTTACAGCCACGACTCTCCTAACTTCAACAACGTATTCCTTTTGTTTGTTTTCACCCATTCTGCTGTCCGTAGATTCGGCTCCCGATGCTGTGAATGTGTCAAGTGGGTGGTGCACATCATTCACTGTCTATCAAGTATGATGTCGTCCATTGACAAAGAGAGGTGGAGATTGATCACTTGAGGCATTCCAAGAGCAGAGAGCAGACCCTAAGGAGAGCTAATATGGGGCAAGGGGGGCTGAGTATGAACAAAAGAAAGACATTGTGAGAGTTATCGGGGTCATGGCTGTAAAGTTATGCAGCCGACCCCACTGATATATGACAGGTCTTCTCTAAAGGAAGTCTAGCAGCAGTTTTGTAGCTGCACTATGGTATTGCAGTTCAACTCCAATGTTGTGAGTGGGGACTCAGCTGTAATATCACAGCTAACCTGTGGACAAGTGTGGCCTTGTTTTTGGAAAAAAGTTAGGGACCATTCAATCACGTTTTCAGCTTCAGTTTGGTGTATATATCAGGGAAAGTTTCCAATGTATTTCTCGGATGGAAAGCTATGAAGTATACAACCTGATAGGGAATAATTAGTACATTTTTCAAAATTTAGATTTGGCTGGTTTGCCAAAATTGGACAAAAAGTTTTTTCTTGTTTGAATTGGTTTGAACAAATGAAGAAGAGTTAGGGTGATTACCCACTAGCGTTTTTTTTTACTGCGAAATTCGCGCATTTTTTTGTTTCTGCAGGGCTCTTTGGGCTATGGGACATGTAAGGCTAAAATCGCGATCGCGGTAAATCGCAATTTTAACATTACAAGTCCCATAGACCCCTGCAGAAAAAAAAACCGCTGCGAATTTCGCAGTGAAAAAAAAATGCTAATGGGTAATCACCCTAAAGGAAGAAGAAGGAGAAGACTGTGGGGGGGGGGGGGGGGGAGGTGGAAGATTTATCTAGTGGGTTCATCAGATGCAAATCACCTGAGGTTGGGGTTTGTGCTGAGCTGAACTTCCAGCAAAGTTTGACCAAAACAGGGTTTGACTGTATCAGTTTACTAAACACCACTTATAAAGAATGAAGCAGAAGGAAATTGTATACGGCATAGCATACTTTTTTTCTTTATACCATTGTATGAACCAATGTAGTGTACTACACTATTCCATACTACAAGAAACATACACCAGCCAAAACGTCACTCATTTGCATCCATCAGATGAATAGAGCCCTAGGGATGTATATGTGTCCTTTAAAGGGGCATAGACATTAGTGGTATAGTGCTAAAATATACTACAAATCTCTGATCAGCAGGGTCCATCCACAGCAGTCCGTGCTGAGCGACAGTTAAGCTCCATGCCACTTCAACTGTTGACCCTTGCTCAACTCTTCCTGGGTACCGTTTGGTTGGCCATTGACCAACAAAACGATCATGTGGCCTCATATTTGAAAATTGTGCAACCAGGCTTGGACTGGCCCACAAGGAAGCAGGTGAATTCCCCAGTGGGTCATCTGCAGGGTAGGCCTCCAACTCCCACCTCTTCCACAAGCTGCACACAGGATCTGCACATATTAGGTAAACGAGAGTCTACTAACTCCTGCCCACTACATTCTCCATATACTTCAGTGGAGAGAGGGCCATACGCAAACACAGCCACCTTTCTATTCAAGTATATGGAGAATGCAGCAATGAGAAATTTGTGAATGCAGAAAAGGTAATGTTTGCATGTGTTTGCATGTACCTATATGAGGAGCCCCCAAAATGAATTTTACTGGTGGGCTTTGGGCACCCCAGTCTTACACTGAGTGCTTTCGTAGGACAACTGCCACTATCTTCTAATGATTGGCATACCACAGCCATTGGATTCTTACCGTTCAGACTTTGGTGGAGTATCTTAGAGGCAACCCCTTTAATAAAAGTCTGGGCTTCATATATTTATTCCTTAGTGTCTTTCCAAACATTCCTACAACGATGAAAGTGTAGATTATTTGGAGACACGCTATCTTTCATTAGTGGCCAAACTCAGTGCACCAATTAACTTATGAACGCAGTTCTGGAACGTATATCTTATAATTCTATGAGCTGTAAATTAGGATGTGCTATAAGTCAGCATAATTCAAGACGGCAAAAAAAATCAATATGGTGCAAAAGATATAAAGCATCAATATTTATTGGACAAATGCAGTCAAAATGGAAACTATTAAAATCTTTAATCTCTTACAAAGTCATTCGACACCAGTTAAATGTCCGCCGGCTGTAAATTTCTATGTTTGCTTTATATTCATCACTCAGAGCCAGATGTAAATCAGACATTACGTGAGAAGGTTTAATGGAGGTTGCTCAACTCTTTTTGGAAATCAGTGCTAATGTAATGATGTCTATTGGAGCCCCCCCAACAATTAGTAAGTATGGGAGTCTAGGGGTTTCATGGGCATTAGGTTTATTGTAGCTTGTATTGTACCGAGTGTCTCAAAAGTGTGGAATGGTTTGGCAATTTAGCATTTAGGCTGCAGGTGAAGGGAGACACCTGTTAGGCCATATCACCAACATGACGGCCATTTTGAATGCTGCCATCTTGGATTCAACTCTAATTTTTCCCCTGGGAAGGTAGGTATGTGATATATCAAACTAGAAGAGAATTTCACAAGAAAAAGCAATGGTCTGCTTCATTGTAATATAACTTATTTGTTCTCATGTTAACACAGTATGTAGAATGTGATGAGATTGTCCTTATGTCAGGTGAACAAAGCACATGTGCCATCACCACAGATTTCAATCAGCGCCACCCAACCAGTCCTCCTATTACCCCCAGAGCAGTTGACCAAATTCTGAGAAACATATTCTGGTGTTGATCAACCAAAAACCATTGCTGATACTATCGCCACCAGAACCTTCTCGGAATTTGAAATAACTCAGATCTCTGCCATTAATCCTTTACACACCACAATCAATGTTGATTAGCGTGTAATTGATTAACAGAAGTTAAACTGATTCCTTTGAGACCTCATCAGCCCTATCCCGTCCAATTGCAGATTCTGGATGGGGTTCCATGACAACTGTTAGCCTGGGTCTGCCTTATATGGTTTTGTCATAGTAAAGAGATAATACACTGCAGTACAAAGTTGTTACAGTGTATTATCTCAGCAGTCATAAGGTTTTAAGTTCAAGTCTCCTAGAGAAATATTACAAATGGTGAAAAAAAAAGTAAAAATAGCAAAAAAGTATATACGGAAAAAAATGTAAAAGTTTTCCTTTTCCATTAAAAAAAAAGTGTTTCATTTCAACTCTCAAAAACTCAATAAAATGATATCAAAAAGTCCCATGTGCCCCCAAAATGGGTCAAATAAAAGCTATAGTTCGACATGCAAAAAAAAAAGCCCACACACAGCGCCATCCAAAGAAAAAAAAAGTTCTTGGTCTTTGAATGCAGCAATGTAAAAAACATTAAGTGAAAAAAAAGGTTTTATTGTAAAAGTGGAAAAACCTAATAAAATAGATATATTTTGGCATTGATGTAATTGTACTGACCAGCAGAAAAATATTATCATTTTATTCATACTACACGGTGAACCCAGTAAAAGAATTAACTCTGCCCCCCCCGAAAAAAACTTAATAAAAGTTTTACAATACAGTATATGTATGCCAAAATAGTACCAATAAAGACTACGGCCTGCCGGGCAACAAACAAGCCCTGATATTGTGATGTCGATGGAAAAATCACAAAGTTATGGCTTTTGGAAAAGTCAAAAAGTTGTTCCACCCTTAAAGGACTTACCCTCTTAGGACTCAGTGAGACAAGCATTTTTTTTGCGCACCTATGTGCGCAAAAAAAGCATGTGTATTAGAACCATTGGTTTCCTATGAAGTGTTCACATGTCTTTTTTTTAGAGGCGCAAATTACTCACACCTGCAAAAGATAGGACATGCGCGCCTGTAAGGTCCATACTGCACGTAAAGACATCGTGTGATGTTACAGGGAGTCCCATCATCACTGAGCACTGTGACAGCTGGGGACGGGGAGAAGAGCTGCACAGCGTTTCTAGGTGAGTTCATTTTTTTTCTTTTTACCAGCTGATTTTCGGGGTAGGGCTTATATTTCAAGCCGCCCCTCAAAAATCGTCACTGCAGGGGTTGTCTTCATCCCATTGCTTTCAATGGAGTGGCAGCAGTGCCGGGCCCATTGAAAGCAATGGGATAGCATCGCGGTCCTCTGCCACAGTTGTGACAGCTGTGGCAGGCGATTCTTTCATGCCAGCAGGGTCCCATCATCAGTGAACACTGTGATAGTGCTATCACAGTGTTCAGTGATGAGGGGACCTTCGTGAAGCAGCTGCACTTCTACAAGCACAGCTCCAGTAGCTCGAAGCTTCGGTCACACGCATGTTCCACATCTATGGAGCGCATTATTTTTGCGCACATAGAAGCTTAAAAAAAAAAAAAAAAACGCATGTCTGACCGAGGCCTTATAACCTATTGATAGCGTACTCTTAGAATAGGCAATCAGTATTGTAGATCAGCAAGGGTCTGTCACCATGGTCCAGTGTGCTCATGCACTAAGTTAACTTCTACAGGAAGTAGACAGCTCCATTCCTATCACAGTGGCCAGGCTTGTAATTGCAGACAAAGTTCCCATTGAAATGAATGGCCTGTAATACCAAACTTGACCACTGCAGTGGGAATGGAGCTGTCTGCTTACTGCAAAAATCAACTCAATGAATGAGCACCTGGTGACCAGCTGAGCACACCCTCACTGATCTACAATTAATGTCTTATCCTGAGGATAGGCTATCAATTGTTTACAACTGGCAACCCCTTAAAGTACCTAAGTAGGCCACGTAACACTTCCTCCATGACATCAGTCAGTTACTAGCATGGAACAGTTATGTAGAAGCAGGCCGGATGATAATAATACTTCATGATAATGAGTCCACCAGTGCTATTGTTTTAGCAAAAAAAAAAAAAAAATGCATCCATGTCAGTGGAAAAAAAAGCCATAAGGCAAATAACTAATTGGACGACCCCAGTAAGCCAAGGCATGCTCTACGAGGCTGCAGAGCTGGTATCTCAGTGACTCACAAACTCAATGCCTCTGTCCGCCTGTCAGTAGTTTACGCACTTGACATTTTATTTATCAATCTTTTTTGGAGCCTGGAAGCGGCTCGGATTCCTCCCTTCGGCGCGAACATTTCTCCTTCCCTAAATGTTATCAGAAATCAGACATCAAGCAAATCCGTCAGAAATTGAATAGATGAAATTGCTAAAAACTAAATTGAATCCAACACAACAAAGGAATCTCCGACACTGCAACATGAATTGTAGCTAACCGGCGGCCGGGATGGCTGGTGCAACGCCGAGAACTCCGATAGTTGGCTGCCTGTGATACCTTCCACAAAACATCTGAACTCCTGGTACGTGCCATACGTTACAATAAGGAGAAAGGAGACCTACTGCTAGGATGGCGGCCGCTCCTTCACAGAGAATCCAGGAAAACCCAGGTCGCTAGAGTCCAACGTGAGGTCTGTGCCAACAGTGTAGCCAGAGGAGGCAGAATCCAAAGCTCCTTCTGCATCATGGCTCCGTGTGACATTCATAAGACTGGTTTCTTCTTATGTGACCGCCTTCTGTAGTTTGCATGTCCTTGTAGTAGTATGCAACACACACGTTACTATGCAGAGTGCATGACTGCAGGGAGCATAATTGGCTTAATGGGGTTTCTCAATTCAAAAAAAATGGCCAAAAGGGTGTTGCAGGTACAGATCTCATTGAAGTGAATGGGATCCATGCCTGCAATACTATGCTCGGCCACTGCAAAGTGTATGGCGCTGTCTGCTTCTTGCTCCATTCACCGTGACAGCTATTGATAACTTTTCCTGAGGATAAGTCATCAATTTTTTAGAGCTCGAAAATCTCTTTAACCCCTTTTCAAATGACACCAGCCCACTTCCAAATATAATGAAGACTTGGACACCCTTTAATGTTTGGTGGGCGGGGTGTTGACCACACAATGTCTCAACAACCACAATTTCCAGCTGTGACTTAGAGCTACAGTATAGGGTCTCTACTGATTTTATCGAGCCTCGGATGAGATAAAACATTACCATCTTGCCTCCTCCAGGCTCTGTCTCTACTGCTCTGATGTTTCAAAGCACTGCAGTCAGCCTACCGGCACCCACCACAACACAATTGCTTAGTTCTAGTGCTGCATTTTTGTTATGAGTTTGGTTCTATGGCTGTATTTATGTTATGAGCTTGGTTCTGGTATTGTATCTATGAACTGAGCTTGGTTCTGGTCCTGTATGGATGGTACAAGATTGATTCTGGTGCTGTATTTATGATATGAGCTTTGTTCAGGTGAGTGGAGTCAATGAAAGTACATTGATTTTCATTGATCCATTCACATTAGTGTATATACATTGCGTGTAATATGCATGTGAAAAAGAACAAAGCATGTTCTATTTCACACATGTATTATACACATACAGCCATATTGATCTATATGAGTTGTGTATTGAATGCCGTATATGCAAAATACATTGCGTATGTGCTGCATTGCATATGCCATACCTAGTGATAGCCAGCTCCCCCGGCGGTAAAATATTGCATGATGCACACAATGTTTTACGCATCCGGCCATGGGAATGAGTCTTAATGAGTCTGGCTTTGGTGCTATATTTATGTTATGAGCCTGGTACTGGTGTTGTATTTATGTTATGAGCTTGGTTCTGGTGCTGCATTTATGTTATGAGCTTGGTTCTGGTGCTGCATTTATGTTATGAGCTTGGTTTCGGTGCTATAGTTATGTTATGAGCTTGGTTCTGGTGCTGCATTTATGTTATGAGCTTGGTTTCGGTGCTATATTTATGTTATGAGCTTGGTTCTGGTGCTGCATTTCTGTTATGAGCTTGGTTTTGGTGCTTTATTTATGTTATGAGCCTGGTACTGGTGTTGTATTTATGTTATGAGCTTGGTTCTGGTGCTGCATTTATCTTATGAGCTTGGTTCTGGTGCTGCATTTATGATATGAGCTTGGTTTTGGTGCTTTATTTATGTTATGAGCTTGGTTCTGGTGCTGTATTTATGTTATGAGCTTGGTTCTGGTGCTGCATTTATGTTATGAGCTTGGTTCTGGTGCTGTATTAATGTTATGTGCTTGGTTCTGGTGCTTTATTTATGTTATGAGCTTGGTTTCGGTGCTATATTTATGTTATTAGCTTGGTTCTGGTGCTGCATTTATGTTTTGAGCTTGGTTCTGGTGCTGTATTTATGTTATGAGCTTGGTTCTGGTGTTATATTTATGTTATGAGCTTGGTTCTGGTGCTGTATTTATGTTATGAGCTTGGTTCTGGTGCTGCATTTATGCGATTTTCCGGCGCATAAAATCGGCCTGCCAGAAAAGATAGCACACATCGCTTTTACGCACATTGTTTTTACGCACAGCCGGAAAAGATAGAACTAGTCCTATCTTTTGCCTGAATACGTACTCGGTTCCCATAGACTTCTGTGGGAGCCTATGAGAGCCGTCAGAGAAGGAGAGGATGGTGGGAGGGAGTTTAGCAGCAGGTCACATTGCTAAAGACCCCCTTCCCTTGCCTACAGCTCCTATAGGCAACTTTCTCTTGTTCATACGATTCGTGATGATGGGGGTAAAAATAAAAATCAGCACAAGGTGCCATCTAGCCTGAGTCCGGCACTGAACACAGATTTTTTGTGGTAGTTTTTCATGCAGTTTTTCTTTTTTCAGCCAAAGCCATAAGTGGATAAAAAAAGATCTAGGAAATATAAAAGAAGGATTGTCTACTTCTTCCTGATTGATCCACTTCTGAGTTTGGCTCCAAAACCCACATCAAAAACTGCGGCTTTGAAAAAAAACCTACCTGTGAAACCATCCTTAAAGGGTTTAATACAAAGCACTTGATATCACAGCCAGAAAATTGGTAAGAATAAAGGAAAATGCTAAAAGTGTAAAAGAGCCATAAAAAATAATCTCGTTATAAAGAGCGCTGGTAGTGCAGGACTGATAGCTTCCAGCAAGCCATAAACTACACACGTGCTGAAGGCCCAGATCCAGTGGTTGCCTGTGTGTAATGAGCCACGTCCGCAGCATAAGCTGAATATAGATGGCATGTTAAGATGTGGCTGTCTGAGCAGCAGAGGGTGCATACAGAAGAGCCGCGCAGAGGAGAGCGGCTGCTGCATACGGATGCTCTACTGACAGTCCTCATGCAGTTAGCAGGATAGGACATATTTGGGAATCAGCACTTGGCTTCTCATAAGAGAGATTTATTGTACAGATATTGCAAAAAAAAAAATAGATTTTATATTATAACAGATTTTAGTTAACCTGACGGAATTTCACAGACTCACCGGTCTCAAGTCTGTAAACTTTTTCCAAGCAACCCTAATTTAAAGCATCGGTATTCCTAACTTTTGTACACCTTATATGTTACAAACTTATTCATTCAACAAACATCTCACTCCGTTTGGTATTTTTTTTGCCCCGCCCATGCATAACCACTGAAAATGCCATGGAATGGTGTACATTATCTTAATCCCGCCTCCTCTGCGGTCCTTTTTGCAGAGCAATCCAAAAAGTTTAGAGGCATGTATCTACACTGAATGGCCAACTTATTAAAACCACCCATCTAGTAGAGCGTTGGACCTTATTTGGCTCTCAGAACCACAGCAGTTCATTGTGGTGTAGATTCCACTAGGTGATGAAATTGGACTGCAGAGATATCAGCCCCTGCGGACAGGCAGCTCATAGTAGTTGCTGCAAATTAGGATGGTGAGTCAAAAACTATCCGCACTCCGGCTGTAAAATTTATTTGTAGCAACTTTCGGAAAATACAAATGCATTATTTTTAGCATAATCTCCTGGCTTTTTAACACATTTTGTCCATACATCAATATCATAATATTTCATATTCTTTCATTAAAAGATGTTTTAGGCTGAGCTGTGAGATATGAATGCACCGCTGTTGTCTGCTCTTCATTAGACATGAATCTTCATCCTCTTAGGGCTTCTTTCAGGGGACAAAACAGGTGACAGTCCGGTGGGACAAGATCAGGACTGTAGGGAGGAGGTTTTAACACCTCAAAATGAAATTTTGGAGAGATTCGACACTAAGGGCAGTAGTGTGTGGATGTGTATTCTGATACAACAACACAACACCCTTGGATAGCAGTCCTCTGTGTTTAGTTTAGAATTTAAGCTTCAGCTCGTCAATAAGCATCTCACCATATCGAGCACTGTTGATTGTTGTACCTTTTACTGAAAATCCCAGAAAACGGCAGGCATCAATCTTCCAGCAGATGGTCGTCTTTTGAACTTTTCCTTGGTAGATGATTGATGATATTGCCATTCTATACTCTGCCATTTACTCTCAGGCTCAAAAAACAAATCACTGCACGCTGCTCTTCTTTAATGCAAAAATCACACGGATATCAGCCATTTTTTCTGGGACTGCTGACTCAAATTAACTGGCGCAACACATCCAAACCTGCACAGCAGCGACTGGGGAGCCAGCGACCTACAACGGTAAGCGTTGATAAAACAGTGTGGCCAACAGACATTTTAATATAATTGGAGTGTGAATCATTTTTGACTCAACCTCGTAGATGGAGATGCTGACATGCTATGACCAGCTGACAGGAAGGGGTCATCGATTCATGCCGCTCGTGCCTCATCTTGTCCTTCCCATCCCAAAATCTGGATTCATCTAAGCAGGTATTCTTTTTCCACTGCTCAGTGCTACAATATTTGTGCTCTTTCTCCCCCTGGAGTCTCACCGTTCTGTTTCTCTTCGGCACAATGGTGCTAGAACTGGTCATCTGCTGTTATAGCCCATCTGTACTAAGCAGTGAGTTATGCATGTTACTTGCAGCATTAATATTCTATTCAGCTGTTCCTGACTGTGTAGCGCCTGTTGGTCAGAATGATTCTTGACATCCTCCTCTGACCCTTTCGGCAACCAGCTATTTACATCCACAGCATACCGTTTCATTGACGGTTTTTCCCTGGTATGCTCTCCAGTGAGGCATGCATGCTATAAATATAGCAAGCGCCAAGTGAACATTCGGCACAGTAAGCTATTAACTTAATATATATATATATTATGTCTATGAACAATGCACTATGTAAATGGAGTAGGCATGCTATGGTAATAGCAGAGCACTCCACGGCCATTTACTTAACACCACTTACATCTGTATATCATGACAATCAGACATAAATGCTCAAGCGTCTGGAAACTGAGCTTTAAATGCAGTCGTATCTCAACAAAAGTAGAATATAGTGCAGTACGGTATATGGGCAACGCCGATCATTATATGCTGCAGGTCCCTTCTGCATCTCTGTCCCTAACTACTGCCCCCTCCCCGGCCCATATCCAAAAACTACCTTTTAAAAGTTGAGTAATTCTTTGTTCCCCTGTAATGTTCTTCCTTTACATCGCAGTCTTTGAAGGCGCTCACTTGTTTTTAATGCTCGGTAATTCACAATACAATAGGCACATTGTGAAGTCTAATCTTTCTGCGTACAGTAAGAACTATATAATACAACTCTTCCCATTCTACATGATACACAATTGTAAGTGTCGCTGATAAAAGATCCCTCATGTAAAAATTCCATAGTAACGCTCTTACTCTGTCTGCTATGATATATTACTGCAATAGATAGGAATATACAAAGTAAAACAAAAAAGTGGATATTCAGCTCGTTTTCGGTATGTTTAAAGACATCACCCAGCTTTTAAAAATTAATGCCCTATCTTCAGGATAGGCCATCAATATTTAATTGATTGGACTGGGCTACAGTATTAAGAACAGCTTGTCGTACCAACAGACTCGGACTGGCCAACAAGGAAACGGGTAAATATGACGGTGGGCCCTGAGCCAGGGTAGGCCTCCAGTCTCCATCCCTTGTAGACGCTGCACACAGGATCTGCACATATTGGGTACATGAGAGTCTACCAATTCCTGCCTGCTGAAATAGTGGAGAGAAGGCTGCACACAAACACAGTCAACTTTCTATTGAAGTATACAGCGGTAAGAAATTTGTGAATGTGGATCGGATACTATTTGCATCTTTGTATCTGCAAATGAATTTACTGGTGGGCCTTGGGCACCGCCGTCCGACACTGACCAATGTAAAAACATTGAAGAGGTTGTAGCACTCACACAATTGTCACAGCCCATTCAATCAGCTAAATGGTGGGGTCCTAACCGGTAGACTCCAAACGGTCAGCTGGTGACGGCCCATTCTGAGGATCCGATTGATGAAAAGAAAGAGATAATAGGATGGACCACCCGTAGGAAAAGGACTGTGTCACCATGGATGTGATGATCTGGTGGAGGAATGTAGGCTCTTGTGTAGGTACACCACCAACTACGAAGAGTGGATGTGATAAGGACAGAGGATGAAAGGAGGGAAAACACTGGTGTACGGCACAATCTTTCAAGCATGAAAGAGGGGGTTAAATGGGAAATGAATCAAAAAGTAAAAAACTGTAATAGATGCAATTGGGAGGAAGCCCCTTCCTCAGTGATGCTAGAAGGTGCATAATTTTGGAGCCGTTGTGCCTCATTGATTGTGCATCTCCCAGCATCATTAAGGTAGGCGCTACACCCAAAATGTGTCTATTGTTGTTTTTTTATCAATAAGAGAGAAGTTGGGTTCATATCAGCCTTGAGCCCCTCGTTCGTGCTTGAAAGGTTGCGTCACACACCGATGCTTTTCGTCTATTCTGAGCATAAAGGGCCCCATACAAGTGATACCATTATCTGTGGAATGGGGTGTGTGGTACGGGAAAAAAAAGTGGGGCTACCATTATTGTACCAGTGCCAATGTACTTGTAATGAAGGCTGGAGTTTTTTTTATAGGACATTTGTAATGAGCCGGAATGAAGATGTTGTTTACCGTGACCAGGGTGAATCACTCCCCATCCGACTACACTACAGACATATACATACAATCAGGTCTTTGCTAACCCCTTAGTGATGACCCCATTGCCTTTTTACATCCTGGTTTGCTGGACTTTAATCCCCAGGGCCGTAAAAACACGCTCGCTCTGAGGATTAAAGCCATGCAGGCTGTGGACGAGACAGCTCCATGCTGATGGCTGCTGGAGGTAGCAGACAACCTTGAGCTGTCATGGGGGGGCCGGGAAATCCAACCCCCAGTCATGTGATGGCCAGATAACGGCGATCGCATAAAAGTACATTAAAAATGTTTAAAAAGTTAAAGTTTCAGCTCCCCTCATGGATCAAATCCATGAGTGGAGCTGAGAGTACTCACGCCAGTCCTCCACAATGTCCCGTGGCATTCTGGTTTTCCAGGATGTATAGCCGAGAGCAGGGTGATGTCACCGGGCACCGCTGTATGCAGTTTCCGGTCACATGATTGCTGTTATCCATTGGATAACAGTGATCATGTAAAGTAAAAGAAAAGTTTTAAAAAAGTGTAAAAAAAAAGTTTAAAGTTTCATCTTCCCTTAGGGGTCATATCCATGAGGAGAGATGAAATTATGTACCTAAGGCCCCTGGATTTATCTGCAGACCTTACACTGGCTTCTGCGCATGTGCCCATTACCAAAATGGCAGACGCATGCGCAGAAGCTGGGGAGGGCCCTGAAAATTTACTGGCTAATGTAGCTGAGAGTCTGGAGCAGTGACCGAGGACAGCAGTGAGCGGTCTCGAGTCACATGATCGCCGTTATCCAATAGATAATGACGATCACGTAAAAGTTAAAAAAAACTGTTGAAGTTTAATGCTCCTTTCGGTTTGGGCCCCGTTTTGCATACAGACATAAGATTAGGGCGCGATGGGTGCTTTTCTGAATACAGGACAAACAGGGGTATCCATTTTAGGGTGTAAATCCTCATTTTCTTGTGGACTATAGAAAAAAATATGTCTTTAAAATGATATATTTTCAAAAATATAAAATTTTATTTTTTCTCCTCTAAATTGTATTAACTTTTGAAAAAAAGACGTGGTGTCAAAATACTCCTGACCCCCTCAGTGAATATATCAAGAGGTGTAGTTTTTAAAATGGAGTCATTTGTGAGGATATCTTTTATTCTGACACCTATGCAACCTTGCTTTGGTGTAGGAAATGTTAAGTAATGTTAAATTTGTATGTCTCCTAAATGGTTAAAAAAAACTAATGTTTTTCCAATGCTCTTCCAGAATAAACAGATGGAAATATATATCATATTAAAAAATGTGTACAGTATGTTTGCACATATTTGAGACATTACAGTTGAAATTGAGAAAAACTGACAATTTTTTCAAAATGTTCCCAATTTTGGCACTTTTGATAAATATTTACAAATTCTCTCGGTCTATTTTTATCACCTAAATGAAGTACAATATGTGGCGAAAAAAACAATGTCAGAATCACTTGGATATGCAAAACCTTTACGGAGTTATTCTATGTTAAAGTACACATGTCAGATTTCCAAAATTTGGCTTGGTCATTAAGGCGCAAACAGGCTTGGTCACTAAGGGGTTAAGCATACATCTTTTAATATTTTCAGGAACTGGATATGAGAATTTCTAACCTCCCACGACAATAACGCTCCACTGTTGCCAAAAATAAAGAATTGTTTACAGCAACATTTGGCTATTGAACCAGAGCATCTGAACCCATTATATGTTGTTCTTCTAGCAGGGAGTTTGGGGCATTACAAGTTATACACAGTTTTATTTGTTGTCTTCAATTAATATTACCTTAAAAAGCCCAATAGACACAGACAGATGGTCGGGAAGACATTGAATATAATTGTACAGATGGTCAACAGTTAAAGCAGGATTATTTCCCCAGTTGCATCTTCAAAATCTGGGTTTACTAGGTAAATCATAGCCAGTGTAGCACCATGAATGTCACTTATATGGCCCCTTGGAGGGGATACTAGGGGCGACCATGATTCTAATCTCTTAAAGTGGCATGTCTAAATTTTAAGGAAATCTGGATAACCTATGTCTTGCAGTCCCTCCAATTGCAAAAGAGCCCACTGAGAGGATTGGCTATTATTTGGTTACACCCTTCCAGCTGTAAGAAAATATTGATAGGGCCCCTTCTTTAAAGACAATGGTCATAGTATCCTCTTTACTTATGATGTATGGTCTAAGAAAGGCCTCCCACTATCTTCCCAGCTAGCCACTTTGGTGCTTGCAGTCACGAAACACCATGCCTATACAGTGGGTTCCAACCGGACTGGCATAAAGACAATTGCTTTCTACATGAACACCAATCTCTTTGGCAGGGCTGACCTATTTTTTTTATCACTAGGGAAAGCCATTCCTGACCAAAGGTTTCCCCCACAACATGGTCTGATTTTATCCACCAGAGTGGGAGCAGCTCTTATTGACCAACTCTCCATTTTTGCTCATAAAGATAGTCCCAAGAGGGGTTAGATCCATGCTGGATGCAAAAGACCACATCTTGTTCAGATGTATTTTTTTTGTCCTGAAAAGATGGATAAATACCCAATATATCAATATGGAGAACTCAATATATTAATATTGAAACAAAAAAGTCGGAAACAAGAAATCTGACTCTAACCTACTGATGCAAAGAGACCCTACCTAAAAGCAGAGTGCTCACCCTGATAAAGGTGACCCCACAGCAGGAAACTAGAACAACCCTTATTCTCCCTAGTAGGAAATAGGGATATTGGTAACTGAAATGAGTAACAATATGTGCAGAGCAGTTGTTGCACAAATGCGCTATGAATCAGGTGTAAGTTACATGCAAAAGATAGCAATACAGATAGTCCCCGACTTGCGAACATTCGAGTTACGAATTTCGCTAGATACGAACTATCTGTACAGCACAGTATGATGTAATGCTATGGCATGACATCATACTGTGCAGGGACCGGAGAGGCTTCTATCAAGCCTGATAGAAGCCTGTCCGGTCACATCGCGGCTGCTAGGCAGCCGGGGACCTCCTGAAGGGCACTAGGGCTGTCTATGCAGAGCACCTAGCAAGCCGTGCGCTTGATAGGCACTCTGCATAGGCAGTCCTGGGGCCTTTCAGGAGGTCCCCGGCTGCCTAGCAACCACACAGCGTCCCACGATCTCATCATGGGACGCTGTACGGGCCCCCTGAATGTCGGGTGCAGGCTGTTTCTTACAGCGGGCACCCGGCGGCAGCAGTTCCGACGAGCCGCGCCGCTCGTCAGAACTGTTAAACACTTTAAATACCGCTGTCAGAGCAGTATTTAAAGTGTTAACAGTTCCGACAAGTGGCACGGCTCGTCAGAACTACTGCGGCCGGGTGCCTGCTGTAAGAACAGCCGGCACCCGACGTTGTATGGAGCGGGATCCACCCGCGATCCCGCTCCATACTACCATTTGTTCGACTTGCGAACAAAACGGACTTGCGAACGGGCTCCCGGAACGGAACCTGTTCACAAGTCGGGGACTAACTGTAGTCAAGATAGAGATGTTACAACCCTTTGGATAACAAAAACATCAAACAGACTCATCTGAAGTGGGAGGCAGAACAGGAGCCACCGACTTGACCAGAAACACCTTCAAACTAGAAATATACCCAGTGTCCTCGGTGAGGAGGAATAAATGTGTACAAGCAAGCGCCAATTGGCCGATTGAGACACACATCTCCCACTTGACCAATCCATTCACAAACCAGCATGCCGGTACTTAATGCTAGAATGACATTGAGCTTGCTCCGGAGTGTGGATTACATGGGCTGGGGCTGACCCAAACTCCGATCCCAACACGGCTGGTGAGCCATGACACAGACAAAATCGTAAAAGGATTTCACCAAAATCGACTTTTATCACCTATCCTATCTGAGACCCCCACCAATCCCAAGAATGAGGATCCCATGACCTCCTCTTCTCCTGACTGCAGGTTTGTAGCAACCATCCACAGTGACATGGAGACTGAAGGCAATGGTGGTTGCACATGCGTAGCACCACCACATTAATTTCAATGGAGCTGGTGGAAATAGCCAAATAGCCACTCCCATTGAAAATGAATAAAATAGCACCGTGTATGCTCAACCACCACTCCATTCAAGGAGATGCAGTGATGAGAAGAGGGACACAGGACCCATTTCTCAGGATCAGTGAGGGTCCCCACCGATGTCCTACGGACAGGTGATCAAAGTGGATTTTGGTACAACCCCTTTAATGGAGACTCACAATTGGTGCAAATGACAAGTACCAATTCTTGGCTTTATGTTTCCATAGGGACAAATTCACACACAGCAAATCTGTTGTAGAATCTATTCCATTCATCTAAATGATGCTTGCAGAAATCCAAGTGCTTGTCACCAAAATAACCCCATTCGGATGAATAGAGCTCATTTTTCGTCTGCGGTGTGATTATCCCCTTGTGTGGCAGAGCTGTAGTTACCGCGCAGAACAGCTAGGACGCTGCTTACTTGGCTTCATGTGCTGATTAAATCTGACCTTTTGTTTCTTTTTAGCAGTTACAAGAATATTACAGTCTGATCATATTCACGTACGGTCACACTTCTAGCACCTCCAGCCATAATGCGGCGCAGGTAGCCATTTCCATTATATGAAATCTTGTTGTATGGCTGTTAGCGATGATTAATTTTAGACACTGGGTCACCTGCAGATCGCCGTAAGATTGCAGCACGACTGGGATTTGTGCATAACTTTAATGTATTTTTACGAGTAGTTTCACACGGGCAATCGCGATACGGCCGCTAGAAAATCGGGGCAAAATCACATCTTCGCTCCCACGTTTTTGGAGTGTCAGCGCTGCTTTTTCTCGCTAAAGCACCGCTGACGATTTTCTTGCGCATTTTTATTGCATGATTTTCTCGCGAGAAGGACAATAATGTTAAAATCACATGAAAATCGCAAGTTTGTGCATTGCAATGTGATAAAAAGGAGGCTCCATAGGGAAACATGGGCAATTTAAAAAAAAAAAAAAAAGCGCAAAATGCAGATAGGATATGCTGTTATTTTTATTATTCGCAACATCGGCTGAGTAAAAAAATTGCAAATGTGAAGGAGACCATTGAAAACCATTGGATTCATACTTCTGCGCTTTCACTCACTCTCGCATTGCGCGGAAATGATGCAATTTTATCACCCGTGTGAAACCAGCCTAAAGGGCACATGGGAGTGATTTAGTTCTGTTATGCGGCTGTGATTATCGCGGCATGAAGGAAACCATTGATTTCAATGGTTTGATTTTCAATGGCGATATTCTCGCCTGGTCATAGTACCCTTTCCAATCCACTGTCTGACGTCTGAAGACATTATGATTTAAGGCTGTACAGCTCCGATGTTGGAAGACGTCCGTCGGGGTTCTCTTACTGTATATTGCCAGCCTCTCTGCCGTCGGAGCCTATCCAATGTGTCACCTCATGCAGTACTGGCTTTAGCCAGCAGATAGCGCCGTTGTATAATGAGAGAAAAAGAGTAAGCCCCCTAGGAAGACCAGTATACAAATTGGATTGGAAAGGGTTAATAGTATATGCGGGAAAGATTGGGCAGGACCTACTAATAATAATCATGGACGAATAATGGGACAAAATGAAACCACTGATTTCAGTCGTTTCATTTTCTTTATCTGGATTCCCACCAGTTAATTGTACGAGCGAGAAAAGATTGCCCTATCCCTATCTTCCTGCACGCAGTTACTACTATGTACAGGCAAGAGCGGGCAGGACCTATCTTCATGATCATTTTTTTGCAAACCCCTGCGCTGTAGCATGAAGTTTGAATAGCCATCGAAGAAAAAAAAGTTAGTTCATGCGCAACTATGCTCTATAGCGGACAGCGTAGTTGTGCATCTGGGCATCTGAAACCGCCCTTGAAAGCAACATGCATCTCATGTATTTTGGTGTTCCGTTTTATTTGGTGACATTTTCTACGGTATTTTCTGCAGTTTTTAACCCGTTAATGCGGCAAGGTGTACATTCTCTTCATACGATAAGGGCACCGGCTGTTTCCTACAGCCTACACCCGGTGACAACAGCTCAGATAAGCTGTGCAGCTCATCAGAGCTGTTAACCCTTTAAATGCACTGTAGGTCCCCAACAATGAGATTGCAGGGAACCGTCTGGGTGTCATGGCAGCCGGGGGCCTTCTGAAAGGCCCCAGAGCTGCCTTGGCCGAATGGCCATCAAGCCATCCCCGTGGGGTGGCTTGATAGACTGCCTACCCAACCTTTTGTCATATTTATAATAAAAGAATCTAAATATAAAAAAAATACATATTTGGTATCGCTGCATTCATAAAAGCCAGATCTATCAAAATAACACATTATTTACCCCGCATGGTGCACGATGAACGTTGTCAGAAAAAAACATAAAGAAAGCCAGAAATGCGCTTTTTTTGGTCATTCTGTCTCCAAGAAAATATGCAATACAAAGTGATCAAAAAGGTCATACGTATTCCAAAATTATACCAACAGAAACTACAGGACAAAATCAAAAAATGAGCCCAACTATGTGGACTGAAAAATAAAGAAAAAAGTTATTACGCTCAGAAGATGGCGGCAGAAAATAATAAAAAAAAATTAAATGTCTTTGAAAAAAAAAAAAGTAAGGGCTTATTCAGATGACCGTATATCGGCTGAGTTTTCACACCCGGCCGATATATGGTGTCCCTCTCTGCGGGGTGAGAATGCTAGAAGGGCCGGGAGCAGTACTCTGAGCTCCTGCCCCCTCTCCGCCTCTCGCCACTATGTGCAATGGGAGGGGGCAGAGCTAAGTTCCGGAACTTAGCTCCGTGTCTGTCCTGTCCACTCCCATTGCAAAAAGTGGTGAGGGGCGGATGGGGGGGGGGGGGGGGGGGGGGAGCTCAGTGCACTGCTCCCGGCCCTTCTAGCATTCTCCCCCCCGCAGAGAGGGACACCCTATATCGGCCAGGTGTGAAAACTCAGCCGATATACGTTCATCTGAATAAGCCCCAATACAGCAAAAAAAAGCTATGTAGGTTTGGTATCGTAGTAATCGCACTGACCCATAGAATAAAGTTATCATGTAATTTCTGTTGCAGTTTGTGCGCCATAGAAACAAGATGCACTGAAAGATGGCGGAATGTGTTTTTTTTTTTCATTTTACTCCACTTGAAATTTTTAGAATGTTTTTCGGTACATTATATGTTACATTAAATGGCACCACTGAAAACTACAACTCGTCCCGCAAAAACAAGCCCTCATACAGCGACGTCGATAGATAAATAAAGGAGTTACAATTTTTAAGAGGGGGGAGGAAAATATAAAAATGGGGGGAAAAAAGGGGCCACATCCTTAAGGGGTTAAACTTCCATAAAGAAGCCTACGAAGGAAACAGCAAAAAAGCTGTATGTAGGGGGTGCACTGCTCTGATCAAAAACCTAATACTACAAAAACAGCGCAAAACAGTGTGTAGACTTTCTAACATGTTGCAGTGGGCTGTAAAGTAAGATCTGACTGCGGAATTTTTGAACAAACAGCGCAAAAAGACAACGAGAAAAGGATCCGGCATTCGTTAAATACCGACTTTATTGAGACGTAATAATATCCCAACAGGAAGGACATAGAATGGCGCGACATCTGACTAAGAGCCGCTGCCACAGTTTGAAGCGTGTCAGATGTCCTTCCTGTTGGGATTCTGATATCTCTCAATAAAGCCGGGATTTTATGGATGCCGGATCCTTTTCTTGCTGTCTTGAGAAATTGATTCCGGTCAAGTCCGTGCGTCCTGCCTGTGAGCTGCTTCGTTTCCTGAGGGCTCCTTCAGGCGACGTATTTGCACCGCACATTGCACATGGGATAATTACATGCCATACGCGAAGAATAGAACCTATTGATATCAATGAGTTTGTTCTCATTAATGATTTTTTTGCACACGTGCACAAAAATAGTGCGTGCTCAGACTTTCTGCGTATTTGTGCAGCAAAGGACCCCATAGAAGTCTACAAAAGGTGCGCAAATGTATGTGCAACACCCAAGAGGATGTGTGAAACACTGCGCAAAAGAACACACCTGGACCTCATTAGGCTAATTCGCGTTTTAAATCAGGCGCACATGTGTCACGTGCGCATATGAACAGGCCCTGTGTGTAAATAGTACAGTACAATGCTTGCCCCTCATCAGTGTGCAGTAGGATCCTGGCTTAGTCTGTGTTGGTCTTATATTCCTAATCACCGAGGACCTGTTATAAGGTTCCTTTGCATGGAAGGAATGCTGCTATCCAATAGGTGGCACTGTAGAGGTTTTTTACATCTTTCTTATTTGCATAAATTTCCCAGAGGAGCTAGTATTGTCTTATAAGTCTCCTTTCTTAGCTTTTAGGTGTCCCCACACCCCTTCTGGGTGCTCGTCTTGGGTAGAGACTATACAATCCCCTGATCCACTCACCCCCTAGGTGTCTCCACACACTTATTGGGTGCTCTCCTTAAGGAGACACGACACTGATTCTGACCCCTTTTAAAAATTGACACATGGCCCATATTGGTGCATCTTGGCACGCCAAAATTTCTGATAAAAGTGAAGGGGTGTGTGAAAAAAACAGAAAGCACTGGATTGGCATATGTGTGCCCTTCACTTTTTCATGCAGCCATTGTAAAAGACAGTAGAAAATGAAATGGGGCCAATTTCCGTTTTTTCAATGTGTGTGAAAACCGGATTAGACTCAGATGACGCTTGCATGTTGAAAACGTAAAAGTGGAACAAAAACTGACCTAAGATGCACATGGACAGTGAAATTGGGTATTTTTCATACAGATGAACCTCTGCTGTGTGTGAATAGTGCCAATCGACATGCTTTATCATTCGGGACTCATTTAGCAATGGCCTGGGATTGTGTCAGCCCATCGTCCTACATCCCGCTCTTGGCACCTCTGGCAAACAGCTGGCAGCCGTGGGCAGCCTGGCATTTTCCCTGCTGGATCTACCACAGGGGAAATGTAGTATTACAGGAAGGCAGAAGTTCCACCAGGATGGGAGCCGGCCTTACTGAGCTGTTCTCTCTTCTGGGACCTAGAGGGGAGTCTTTAAAGGAGCCACCGCTCTACAACATGCGTATACTCTAGTAGGGTATATATATAGAGGAGATGCCATCTTGGCACAACTGCTTTAACTAGAAAAATAAAACAACTCTTTTGAAGAAAATGGGTTCTGTGATGATAAAATATGCATCGACAGCACAGAATTAAAGGCCGGCCACTCTCAATTTAGGAAATGTGCCAAGGTCAAATTATCGTGCTCGTCTTAAAAGCTCAGTGGCTGTTTAATCAGGAAAATACAGCAAATGAAGAGTCTGCACTCCTTGACGTTCATTAGACTATTTATGGCGTACAATTAAGCCTCGTTTCTTTATAAATCAAGAACAATTCATCAGATCGCTGGGCCCAGCACTGAAAGCCATGCCCTAGTTATTTCATCTCACCCTTAAGGCTCATGTACATGGGCATGGAACCTGGACTGCTGTTCTTAGTAGTAATGTTCAAACTTTCGAAAAGACCAGTTTGGCTGGTCCACCAAACTTTTTCGAAAACTTTGGTTTGGTCAGAATTACTTTAAACCAAAACGGAAGTTCAGCAAAACCCTTAAAACTGGTGTATAACACTGTCTAAGAGCCATAGAAACCTGGTATATTGCTCTGGGAGAGTTATAGAGGGATTTCATGACTCTTAAACAGTGGTATACACAAATGTTCAGGCCTAGTGTTGAGCAAACTGAACCAGGAGAACCTGTTTTTGGTAGAACTTTGCTAAAAGCTTGGTTTTGGTTCATGCTGAACTGAACTTTTAGCAAAGTTCTACCTGAAACAGGGCTACAGGGCTCTACTGGTTTGGTTTTCTCAACACTAGTCCTTAGTATGGAGCCACATGGCCTCCATCCACTGCCGTACAGGGTCTGTTGGGGCCATATGTATGTTCATTTTCTTCCTAGACGCAAAGCCATACAAGGTCCATAGGAACTGCCCATATTATGCATTTTTGTGCTAAAGTGAACAATTTGCTTCAGATTTACATTAGTTTGTTTTTCACGCGCATTCAAAAAAATCACATGTGGTTCCTATAGTAAAATGCTGTAAAAATGGACCACAATCGCATGACATGCAAGTACAATGCATTTTTTTCCCACACTCCTATGCAAAATTATGGGCAATTCTTGAACGAGAGTCACCCAAAAAAAGGACATACAGTGATTTTTCGAATGTGGACTATTGCTACAAGAGAAAAATCGCTCAAGAATCACTGATGTTTTCTTTCCCCGTATGAGTTCTGTCCATCTCAGAAAGGACAGTGACGGCCGACTCGCTTGTCAGCTCTGTGCTGCGCCACGGAGCAGTGTGCTTTCCATAGGCTCCTATGGGAGCCGTGGAAGCATGCTGCCCACACCATAGATGTGTAACTGGGCTGCTCCACGGAGCTAGAAGCAGCCCGTTAACGCAATCTTTTCCTGCATGTCAGGAGCTCGTCTGACTGCACCCTTAACATGGAAATCTCACTGATTGGAGCAGTAGGTGCCAATGTTGCGCTGGCCACAATCAACTGATGTCTCTACAAATAGTCCTTCCAAGCTCTATGCTGGGGCTTAATAGGATGTTGTTAAAAGTACAGTACGGAAGTATTGCAGTTTATTGTACAAACACTTGGTTGATTGTGAATTCCAGCCTCCTACTGGAGATAAAGTAAAATGAAGATTTTTTCGGTTGTTGAAAATAATAAAATTAAATCTATCAGTGAATGCCATCAGAAAAATAAATGACACAGGACAAGAATTGCACTTTTTGGCAATCCATGTTTTATAAGCTGTCAAAAGGCATATGTATCACAAAATGGTACCGATAGAAGCTACAGATTGTGCCAAATATAAAAAAAACTTCACACAGCGCCATTAATAGAAAAACAAAAACGTTGTGGGGTTCAAACTATGAGGAGAAAACCAATGTTTTTATTTTTTTTATAAAAGATAGTTTCTTCTAGAAACCCTGTTTTGCGTCAAACTTTGCTAAAAGTCTTATTCTTCTTTCTCCTCTTTTCATATTCTTTCTTTTAATTAAAGAAAAAAGGAGAAAAAAGAAAAAGAGGAAAGGTAAGAGAAGGAAAAACAAAGAATATGGAAGAGGAAGGAAGAAAGGAAGGAAGGAAGGAAGGAAGGAGGGAAAGAAGGAAGGAAGGAAGGAAGGAAGGAAGGAGGGAAAGAAGGAAGGAGGGAAGGAAGGAAGGAAGGAAGGAAGGAAAAGGAGGAGGAATAAGGAAGGAAGGAAAATGAGAAGAAAGAAAGAAGGAAGGAGGAAGAAGAAGAAGAAGGAAGAGGAGGAAGAAAAAGAAGAAGGAAGAGGAGGAAGGAGGGAGAAGAAGAAAGAAGAGGAGGAGGAAGAAGAAGAAGGAAGAGGAGGAGGAAGAAGAAGAAGAAGAAGGAAGAGGAGGAAGAAGAAGAAGGAAGAGGAGGAAGAATAAGAAGAAAGAAAAAGACTATTAAATAATATTATCCATCAGTTTTCAGAGTATTGGTGACGTTCAGGTTGAACTAATTTGGACCAAAGTGAACTTTTTGTTGAAATTCAGCAAACCCCTCTCTCTTCACTACTATTGCATATGAATTTGGTGTCACATAATCGTACTGACCATCAGAATAAAGGAAGCAGGTCATTCTTATTGCAATTTATATACTGTAAAAACAAGACCCCCTCCCCCAAATGGCACAATTGTGTTTTTTTTCATTTCACCCCAATTGGGATTTTTTTTCAGTACATTATATGGTGCATTAAATTGCACCATTAAAAAATACAACCTTCCTTTCAAAAAGCAAGTCCTCACACGGCTATGCCAATGGAAGAAGTTGTGATTTTTTTTTTTTGGGAGGGGGGGGGGAGAAAAAAAAGTCTTAAGGGGGTTAATGTAATTTAGTAGTAAGTAGAAGATTTCTATGGTAACACAGTATTTTTTCACTTCTTGGTGACATAGGGAACAAGCGCATTCATCTGTTTAACTCCCATAATTGACTCAGTGGAGTATGCCACATGGTGCATACAGATGTAGCAAACGTTAACTTGACATTTAACCCTTTATGATAATTTCACAACAATGCACTGCAATGATGTAAAATGAGTTATAACGATGCACCAGTCATTTTGGCGACTGCTACATCTGTATATATAGGTAACGCATGCGTCCTCTGGAGGCTTCTTCTGTAGCAGCGAGAACTGGACCTTGAATGTTAGTGGATTGTTGGAATCAGTAAGAAGATACATGAAGGCAGATTGGATTTTGTAGGTGCAATTCTACAAAGTAAAGGGGAACAGAATCATTACAGTCACATTCAGACATCCACCGCATACTGAAGTATTCCTGTGACACGGCCGCGCGGTATAGGGCGCAAGATATTAGGCATAGTATATTTGATTTCTCTGTTCGGAGCATGGTTATTACTGCAGCGTGACTCACAGTACTGTCACCTCTATAGAGATATCAAAGGATTAAATACGGGAAAGTCAAGGAAACAGAAGGCTGTACTTAACACTGCACATTGGGGATAATGACGATGTAATGCTGATTGCAGAGCCTATACCTAGTAGCATGAGTATAGCATGAAAATAGATGGAAGAATGCCTCATGTGCTTAATATTTCGCTCTAAAATGCTCTGATCATCTTCTAATTTCATTGTTCTTGAAATGCCTTCAAGGTCTGCAGTCGGTTTTACTGTCCGTAGGAGGACATTTCTTTATAGGCTTTGTCGTCAATAAATATAATGCTAGTCTTCATCGCCAAAGAGCTCTAGTTCAGTTTGATCTGTCCATTTCCCAGAAGGATTGTGCTTTGTCTTTACGTATAACTTTTGCTACAGTTCAGTCACTCTTTTTTCTACCTTTCCTTAAGCAGTGGGTCTTCCTTGGTCTTCGCCCATATAGCCGTCTTTGGTTCAGTGTGCCGCATATGGTACAAGGTTAAACAATTACTCCAGATGTCTTTAGCTTAGCCTGCAGTTCTTTGGATGTTGTATGTGGTTTATTTCATATTTTGAACCAACTTCTGTAGGGTTCTTTTTCCACTGCATCCTGGAAGGTTTGTGATAGTTCCATGAGCAAACATCTTGATAACTAGTGCTGAGCGAACCAAAACACTCAAAGCCTGTTTTGGGTCAAACTTTATCTTGGCTGAACAACCAAAATTCTTTTTTTTCTCCTTCTTAATAAATGTATGCACTACATAATTAAAAGGGATTATTATGAAGAAGAAACTCACACAAACATAGGGAGAAGATACAAACTCCAAACAGATGTTGACCTTGGTCAGATTTGAACCCCGAATCCCAGCATTGAAAGGAAACAGTGCTACTCACTGGGGAGACGGAGAAGAGAAGGAGGAAGATGAGGAGGTAGAGAGGGTGAAAGAGGAGGAGGTAGAGGAGGAGGCAGAGGAGGAGATAGAGGAGGAGAAATGGGAGGAGGTAGAGGAAGTGGAAGAGGAGGGGGTAGAAGAGGAGAAATGGGAGGAGGTAGAGGAAGTGGAAGAGGTAGAAGAGGAGGAAGGGGAGGAGGTAGAGGAGGTGGAAGAGGAGGAGGTAGAGGAGGAGGAAAGGTAGGAGGTAGAGGAGGTGGAGGAGGAGGCAGAGGATATGAAAGAGGAGGAGACAGAGGAGGTGAAAGAGGAGGAGTCAGAGAAGAAGGTAGAGGAGGAGACAGAGGAGGAGATAGAGAAGAGGAAAGGGGAGGAGGTAGAGGAGGATGAAGGGGAAGAGGAAGGGAAGAAGGTAGAGGAGGTGGAAGAGCAGGAGGTAGAGGAGTTGGAAGGGGAGGAGGTAGAACATTTATGTCTTCTGGGCCCTTTTACATGGACTGATACATTTTTCAGATTCCCAGTGAGAATGATTATTGCTCAGTGTAAATGCACGCTCCGACTGAATGACAAATGAGAATTTGTTTGCTTTTAATTTTCATTAAGTTTCTGCAGGCATAAAACTGAATAGCAATCAGCTCATGTAAACAGGCCTTCATTAATTTACGCATGACTGCCTGTTCACTGTGAATGAAGGCAGGTGGGCCATAACATCCTCCACCCCACTCCACCTACATTCACTCAGCACTGCTGTTCCTGTGTAAAATCAGGAAGAATCATTGCCGGGACAACTGCGCTTGACAGATCGTCCTATGTAAAAGGGCTCTTAGACAGTGTTATAGACAAGTTTCAGGGGCATTGGTGACGTTTCAGAAAAGTTGAATCTGATTCAGACCAAACTGAAGTTCGGAGAGCTGGCTGAACCAAACTTCTCAGAAGTTCACTCAACAATGTAGATAACAGGGGGCGGAGCCTGGCCGCTGAGGAAAATGGCCGTGTGAGAGGTTAGCTCCTGCGGCAGAACTCCGTTACAGGACCGTTAGCAGCTTCCAGCAGCGAGAGAATGAGAAGAGTAGGGAGGGAGAGAGGACCGGAGCCTTCAGGGACGCCATGGGTGAGCAGAGGACAGTCAGATATGCAGCGCTATCTGAAGGAGAAGAGTCCACGCTCTCCGCTGTTCCCAGCTAAGATGGCGTCGGCACAGCTATCGGCTGCAACTCTCAGTAAGGAGGAGGGGGGGGGGGGGCTTCCTCGGACAGTGAGGATGGGGAGGCTGTATCAAGAGGTTTCATGAGAGACCTCATTATGAAAGCCCTGAGCCCCATTATGTTAGAACTGGGGGAGATTAAAGAAGATATCAAGCTCCTGGGGAGAAGAGTGGAGGAATTGGAGTCTTCCGCCTCCGTTATTGTTACCCACACCACGGAGGTAGAACGCACCCTGCATGACCACCATGATCACATCAACAGAGCCCTCTTGATGCAGGAGGACTTAGAGAATAGAAACAGGCGCTCCAACGTACGCATCAAGGGGCTCCCGGAGTCATGGGCTGCAGACTGCCTCCACAAGATAACTAAAGAAATCTTTACCCTCCTTCTTGGCCCGGAGAGAGCAGCCCCCATCACAATTGAAAGGGTCCATAGAGCCCTCAGACCCCCCCCCCTGCGAATACAGAGCCCCCGAGAGACGTCATCTGTAAAGTCCTCTCATTCCAGGACGCCTTCGCCATTTTGAGGGCGGCCAGAAATCACAGGGATCTGAAATACGTAGACGCCCCTATACAGATTTTCCAGGACCTGGCCCCGTCAACCCTCGCCAAGCGTCGCCTTCTTCGTCCACTTCTTGACGTCCTGAGAGAGAGGGGGATTAAATATGCCTGGCTGTTCCCTTTCGGCCTAGGCATCTCCCATAAAGGGCGGCGTCTGAATATTCGCGATCCAGAGGACCTCCAAGCATGTTGGCAGTTTTTGGAAATAGAGCCGCTAGACCTGCCTTGTTGGCTACCTTTGCCGGAGCTGCCAAAATTTACAAGCCTGCCTTCTGCTTCCGCATGGGGTTCAGCTCCCCCGGCAAAATCACCAAAAAATAAGAAGAAAAAGAGTCGCGACCCCACCCCATCAGGAGACTGAGGAAACGTTTCTACCCGACTGTGGATCGGGTTTAAACTTCCTCCCGCCCTGCCCTCGGTTCTGTGAAACCGAGATTGCGGCCCAGTTGCTGGACTGTTCGTGTTTGGGCCCACCAAGGGTCCGTGTTCGAACTTTGGGCCTGACTTCGCTGACCTCTTCTGCCTGGTGTTGACCACCACACCGCAGTGGAGCCCACTGTCGCCTCCAAGGAGTTGCCAGTCGACGGTTGACTCGTTGTTTTCTCTGATTTGCTCCCATTCCCTCTCCTGATCCACCCCTCCCCTCTCTCTCTCCTTATATCATAGCAAGTTCGTTGCGCTTAGCTGGTTTCAAGAGCGCTTTTCTTTCTCTCTTTAAATGGTCCTTAGGAGTCGTCCAGGGCAGGTTCTGTGCATCGCGGTTCCCGCCTATTGTCCGCAAGCCCCAGTTCTTGGAATCGGGGTGGGCACCGCTCTGCACATCGCCCCCACTGACCGTCCTAGGACAAATCGGTCTTTTCATCTTTAATTGTGTGTTATTCACTTCAGTGTCACCTCCCTTCTGTGTCTCTCACCTCCCCTTAGTGTTTCTCCCCTAACTAACAAATACCGCCGCTCACACCTCCCACACCCCTTACTGTGAATTTATCGGGTGTCTTACTGTGCACTTTGATTTCTTTAGCTACAGTAGAGCGCTCTCTGGTTGAACGATGCCTCCTCCTCCTCCAGTTTCGGATGACCGCCTCCGCCTATCTTCGTTTAACGTTAGAGGGTTGAATTCGCCTTTCAAAAGACACAACGTGGCTCAACTCTTGAGAAAGTACGGCACCAAGATCGCCTTCCTACAAGAGACCCACTACAAGGAGGGTAAGTGCCTTTCCTTACCGGGTAGACAGTTTCCCCAGGGCTTCCACAACCCCCACCCGACATCTGCCTCAAAAGGAGTCTCCATATTGTTCCATAGGTCCACCACATTCAAGTGTGAGGCTCAGCACACAGACGGGGAGGGCAGGGCCATCTTTTTGAGAGGTCGTCTTAATAATTTTCAGATTACCCTCGCTAACCTGTACACCCCTAACTCCAACCAAGTAGCTTGGCTGTTAGGCCAGCTGGAAACTCTCAGGGAATTCGCGGTGGGCCCTATTATTCTGGGAGGGGACCTGAACCTGACACTAAACCCCTTACTGGACTCCTCAGTCGGGCGCTCCCAAATATCTCATCCAAAACTGAGACGCCTACAGAGATGCATCTCGGAGTTGGGTTTGATCGACGCCTGGCGTCAATGCTCACCCACTACGAAGGACTTCACTTACTTCTCACATGTCCACGCCTCTTTCCAGAGGTTAGATTATTTTCTCATAGCTTCCTCTTTTCTCTGGACTCCTCTATCGCCACTACCACTGTGTCCGATCACGCACCGCTGCACGTAGACCTCAGACCCCTAAGTAATTCCCCACGGGAGTGGTGTTGGAGGTTGAATACGTCTCTCCTTGACTCCGAGGATGACAAATCTGAGGTCTCCAAACAGCTAAAGGAATTTTGTGAGCTTAATGGGGGTGGTGCTCAGTCGGTCCCAGTGGTATGGGAGACGCATAAAGCGTTTATCAGAGGCGTCCTGATTGCTCTTGGAGCCAGGAAAAAGAAAAGGCAACAAAAAGAAATAGATGCCCTCCTAATGCGCATAGCCAAATTGGAATACACTACTAAACTCTCCGTCACTAAAGATAACCTATCCAAACTTGCGGACACCAGAAAGGAATTAAATATCTGCCTAGAAAAAAGATTTAATAAAAAGTGTCTATATCTTAAACATATTGCATTTGCACAAGGGAATAGGGGTAGCAAGTATATGACCGCTATGATAAAAAATGCCCGCACCAGGAACCAAATCGACTCAATAAAAACCCACCTAGGCACTCGTGTCACCTCCTCCCAAGACATCGCGGCCGAATTTCAACACTTTTACTCCCAACTCTACAATTTACGCTCACATCGTGACCAGCATGAGTTGGACAAATCGGATAAACAAATAAAAGAATTCTTAAAAAAGCTCTCCCTGCCCAAAATAGACCCAGAGATAACCAACCAACTCTTGGCCCCAGTTACGGAAGCGGAGGTGGAGGAGATCCTGAACTCTTCCCCCCCGGGCAAAAGCCCTGGCCCAGACGGCCTGCCTCTCATTTATTACAAATCTTTTCGTCCCACACTGGTGCCTCACCGCACAGATTTGTTCAATGCTCTTCTAGTAGGTGGTGTCCTCCCGAGACAAAGTCAGGAGGCCCACATCACGCTAATTCTGAAAGAAAATAAAGATGCAGAGGTGTGCAGCAGCTACCGTCCCATCTCTCTAATTAATCTGGATTCCAAATTATGGGCTAAACTTCTCGCTAGGCGTATGGAAGCCCACATCCCTGATCTGGTGGAGAGGGAGCAGGCCGGGTTTGTGAAGGGTAGGGAGGGGAGGGACAATTGTATCCGTATTCTTCACGCAATGCATTATGCCCACGCTAACAGAATCCCACTCGCCTTAGTAAGCACTGACGCCGAAAAGGCATTTGATAGAGTGGATTGGCAATATATGAAATTGGTCCTGCTCCACTTCAACTTCCCCCCCTCCTTTGTAGAGGCCATTTTCTCCCTATATGCCGAACCTTTTGCTAGATTAAAAATAAATAACATCCTATCTCCCCTTTTTGAAATAAAAAATGGCACACGCCAAGGCTGCCCTCTATCCCCTTCCCTGTTCATCCTCGCCTTGGAGCCCTTACTCCAGTCCATTAGGTTGGATCAGGAGATACGGGGACTCACAATAGGAGACCGGTCTCTGTCTGCAGCCGCTTTTGCGGATGATATTATCTTTCTCATCACTAACCCAGAGACGGGTCTTACCAGACTCACCACATGCTTGGAACGGTTTGGGAAGTTCTCAAACTTCAAAATAAATTTCAATAAATCGACGGTCCTCAACGTCTCGATCCCAAAGGCTCGTTGTACGAGTCTGATGTCGGGATCCCCGTTCTCCTGGTCCAACACAGCTATAGATTTCCTGGGTGTTAAGTTGACAAAGAAGGTTGAGGATCTCTTCATGGCCAACTTCCCACCCTTAATTTCCAAAATTAAAGCTCTGCTAAACAATTATGATCTCCCCTATATCTCCTGGTTCGGCAGGAGAAACATAATCAAGTCTTATATACTCCCAATTATCCTTTATCAGATCCGGTCGCTCCCGATCCACCTACCAGCTAACTTTTTCAATACCCTCCGCAAGATGTTCATCAAGTACATTTGGAGACAAAGGGGTTCCAGGCTTCCGTACAGCCTGTTGATAAAGAGAAAAGAGGAAGGGGGGATGGGCCTGCCGTGCATCTCTGACTTCTACGTCGCATCACACATCAGCTACTGGGTGAGGTTGTCCGGACCAACGGGAGACCCCTTCCTGTTCCGGATGATCTCGGACTTGTATGGCCCAACGCTGCTGGAGACCTTGTGGTACCCTAAAAAAGCCACCTACAGAAATAGGAATTTCAGTATACTCCTGAGAGGCCCCTGCGAGGCCTGGGACTCTCGAGTCGGGGTACTGGCGCCAACGCCCTCCCCGGTCTCCCCATTATGTTCTCTTCCCGCCTTGTTGGGCATCCCACAGGACCCCTGTTCGATCAGGCTATGGCAAAAATTAAGTAACAAGACCATTGGAGAGCTTCAGTCCTTGTCCCACCTAAATCCAGCGGAGACAGTGGAGTCTCTACTGCCCGACCGCCCCCTGCCTTTTCTACAACGAGCCCAAATCGCAGAAACAATTAAAGACTTCAAAAAACCTTTACATCCACAAGACCCCTCACAGCCTTTGAGAAAGCAGTGGGGTCCAACACCGCGTCCGCAGGAAGAATCGCTTACTTACGCAAGCTTTGCTTCCCACCTGCCCCTCACTACAAGCCCGCGTTCATCTCCTCCTGGGAGAAAGAACTTAAAGGAGATGTCCCGAGGCAGCAAGTGGGGTTATACACTTCTGTATGGCCATAATAATGCACTTTGTAATGTACATTGTGCATTAATTATGAGCCATACAGAAGTTATAAAAAGTTTTTTACTTACCTGCTCCGTTGCTGGCGTCCTCGTCTCCATGGTGCCGACTAATTTTCGCCCTCCGATGGCCAAATTAGCCGCGCTTGCGCAGTCCGGGTCTTCTCCTCTTCTCTATGGGGCTCCGTGTAGCTCCGTGTAGCTCCGCCCCGTCACGTGCCGATTCCAGCCAATCAGGAGGCTGGAATCGGCAATGGACCGCAGAGAAGCCCTGCGGTCCATGAAGACAGAGGATCCCGGCGGCCATCTTCAGCAGGTGAGTATGAAGACGCCGGACCGCCGGGATTCAGGTAAGCGCTGTGCGGGTGGTTTTTTTAACCCCTGCATCGGGGTTGTCTCGCGCCGAACGGGGGGGGGGTTTAAAAAAAAAAAAACCCGTTTCGGCGCGGGACATCTCCTTTAATATAACCTTATCCTCCTCGGACACGCAACTAATTCTAAAGCTCGCTTATGGGCTCTCATCGTGTATCATCAACCAAGAAGCTCACTATAAGCTTCTTGTCCGATGGTACAGGACCCCGCAGTGGCTGGCCGACCACAGGCTCGCCCCTGACAGCAAATGTTGGAGGTGCGAGAGTGATGTGGGTTTGTACCTTCATATTTGGTGGTCCTGTCCTCTCCTGTCGACCTTCTGGCAGGAGATAGCGGCTGCGCTAAAAAGAATCTTACCCAATTTTATTTTGACTCCGGAGGTGATGTTCTTGTGGAGGCCCTCTGGGGACTTTAACCCTCTGAGGCACAGACTGTTAGCTCACGCAATAGATGGAGCCAAGGCACTTATCCCCCCTCTGTGGCTGCAGAGGTCTCCCCCCCTCCGCTCTCAGTGGAAGGATAGAATGGACCGGACCTGCAACTTGGAGGAACTCTCCAGCTGGTCAAACGGTTCCCATGAGAAATTCCTTGAAACCTGGGGCTTATGGCGCAGGATACGCTTAGAGCTCTCTCGCTAATCCCCCACATGTGGAGAGGTTGGGATGAGGGATCTCGACTGGGTTATCCGATGTGAGGCGCGCAGCAAGGAGTGCATACCCCTGCACAGTTCACACCCATATTACACCCCCCCTCCCCCTGTCGACCCTCTCGTACCCCCCCCCCCCCCCCCTGTGGTATGTCTCTGTTTGTCTATAAGTCCGTTGAGACTTGACTTCATGTATGTACAAAGGTTGGAACAGGCTCAGTGGTTATTTGTCGCAAATTCTGTCGCTAGTTCGCAGGATACTACTGTCACTGACCTACCAATGTATTTCTTGTTATGTACCCTATGTTAAAATTCAATAAAACTTGGAGTTAAAAAAAAACAAAAAAAAAAAACAATGTAGATAACATTTGGAATTGTAGAAACTGGGATGCCAATGTCTTTGGAGATAATCTTGTACCCTTCAGAATGGTTGTATTTGGTGATGATAACATTCCTTGACTTTGCAAAATCATGGGCTAATTAGTCATGTGAGCGCTGACAAGGTGAGGGCTGGAGTCTAATTTGTAATTAATCACAGGTTAGTCTGACTCTATCTCCATTAATCTTGTCCTAACATTGTATGTTTTCAATTTTGTATCCTTTTTATTTCTGCAAAGTTTGTATATTGTTATTTTTGTATCTTGTGCTTTTATGTATCAGATATCTGAGTTACTTTATATCCAAGGTGGGTCAATAAACACATTAGTTCAGGAGATATTGTACACAATGCACTTACTATTAAGAGGTGCCAATAACATTCACCACAATTGGATGCTATGTTTGTTATATTTCACAGGGTCTCTGACCCAATACAGAGGGGGCCCTGCTATATACATGTGATTTAATACTTGTTTATGATGATATCATGTATTATGGACCTCTGGGTAGACCAGCATGCTTGTGGTGTACAAACACCTGCAATTCATTTTTAATGCGATTATACCCTCTTATAATTCCATGGAAAAACATGTTTATCAAACAACCTGTGAAACCCGGCAATGCAAATGACATTTAATTAACACATCTGAATGCCTCCTCAGAGTCTCAGTGTGCTGCAACATGACTGTGGGCTCAGATCAGCCGGAGCAAGGAAGCCACTGGCTGCGCAGGCACTCAGGAAAGCAGATGAAAGCAAACAATCCGCACATCACAAAGCCTCATATCAGACATGGAAACTAACATCCAACTGCATTAATACACTTCTCCAGAAGAGATTTGATTTACCACTCAGAAAAGCACCCAAAGTAAAGTTATATGTCATACGTACTAATAACCAACTGCAGAACCTCAGAGAGACAATAGATAGACCGACACATAAAGGATATGAGATAGATAGATAAATAGATAGATAGATATGAGATAGATAGATATGAGATAGATAGATATGAGATAGATAGGACATAGATAGATAGATAGATAGATAGATAGATAGATAGATAGGACATAGATAGATAGATAGATAGGACATAGATAGATAGATAGATAGATAGATAGATAGATAGATAGATAGATAGCTATGAGATAGATAGATAGATAGATAGATAGATAGATAGATAGATAGCTATGAGATAGATAGATAGATAGATAGATAGATAGCTATGAGATAGATAGATAGATAGATAGATAGATAGATAGAAAGGAGATAGATAGATAGATAGATAGATAGATAGATAGATAGATAGATAGATAGATAGATAGATAGATATGAGATAGATAGATATGAGATAGATAGATATGAGATAGAGAGATAGATAGAAAGGAGATAGATAGATAGATAGATAGATAGATAGATAGATAGATAGATAGATATGAGATAGATATACAGATGATAGAGAGATAGATAGATAGATATGAGATAGATATACAGATGATAGAGAGATAGATAGATAGATAGATAGATATGAGATAGATAGATAGATAGATAGATAGATAGATAGATATGAGATAGATAGATAGATAGATAGATATGAGATAGATATACAGATGATAGATAGATAGATAGATAGATAGATAGATAGATAGATAGATAGATATGAGATAGATAGATATGAGATAGATAGATATGAGATAGATAGATAGATAGATAGATAGATAGATAGATAGGAGATAGATAGATAGATAGATAGATAGATATGAGATAGATAGATAGATAGATAGATAGATAGAAAGGAGATAGATAGATAGATAGATAGATATGAGATAGATATACAGATGATAGAGAGATAGATAGATAGATATGAGATAGATAGATAGATAGATAGATAGATAGATAGATAGATATGAGATAGATGGATGATAGATAGATAGATAGATAGATAGATAGATAGATAGATATGAGAGATAGATAGATAGATAGATAGATAGATAGATAGATAGATAGATAGATAGATATGAGATAGATAGATAGATAGATATGAGATAGATAGATAGATAGATATGAGATAGATAGATAGATAGATGATAGATAGATATGAGATAGATAGATGATAGATAGATAGATAGATAGATAGATAGATAGATAGATAGATAGATAGATGATAGATAGATAGATAGATAGATAGATAGATAGATAGATAGATAGATATGAGAGATAGATAGATAGATAGATAGATAGATAGATAGATAGATAGATAGATATGAGATAGATAGATAGATATGAGATAGATAGATAGATAGATAGATGATAGATAGATATGAGATAGATAGATGATAGATAGATAGATGATAGATAGATAGATAGATAGATAGACAGATAGATAGATAGATAGATAGATAATAGATAGATAGATAGATAGATGATGGAGAGATGGATAGGAGATAGATAGATAGATTGGAGATAGATAGGAGACAGACAGACAGACAGACATATAGATAGATAGCAGATAGATAGATAGATAGATAGATAGGTATGAGATAGATAGATAGATAGATAGATAGATAGATAGATAGATAGATAGATAGATGTGACATAGTTAGACATGATAGATAGGCAAATAAACAGGTACATAGATTAAAATAAAAAAATGGTTTGGCGTAAGAAGAGTTAATATGCAGTTTTCATGTGTCGGCACGGCTACACTTTTGCCCTGCAGTAAACTACCGCAGTGTCCAGATGTTCCGCCGTAGTAAATGGCGTTTTATGAAATCCTATTCACCCTTCATGCAAACTCCAGAGTGGGGAGTAATTACTGCGCAACTAGGAGCTTTGTGTATACCGCCCTATGGCCCTAGCAGTGTATACACAGAGGTGATGGGTTATATGGGCAGTGCGTCTCATAAGGTTAAATGGACTTTCCTTCTGCATTGCACTTTCCCATTACTAGTCACACAGCAGAAAAGCGGATTTGTAACAGTTCTTGGAGAGAAGATGGAAAGACTCTGAACATTACTGCACTCATTAACAAGTCTTTCAGGTTTCAGTCTGTCCATAGATATGAAGGATCGCACTACTGATTGTTATGTTCCTTTTGTATTCTGTGTAAATCCAGAGTAGATTGAGAAGGAATGAGAATGTGAACGAAGCACTTACAGTTCTGCTTCTTGCTGGATCCACTTCTGGCTTTGGCTCAAAAAACTGCATAAAAACCTCCAAGTGCGTTCTCCAAAATATCCTGATGCCACCCTTAGGGCTTATTCACAAGCAGCTATCACATCCGTGCTATCCATATTTTCAACCCATGGCACACGGACAACACACTGACCCATTATTAGCGATGAGCACATTTTTAAAAAGTTTAGTTCGGCCTGATCGTCAAACTTTTGCAAAAAGTTCGGTTCGGTTCTAATTAGTTTGAGCTATAATGGAAGTTCACCAAAAACCTTAAAACTGGTATATCGCAATGTCTTTTAGCGCGTTTTTGCGCACAGGAAATTTCCACCCACAATACGTGGAGAATAGAGCCCATTGATTTCAATAGATTCATTCTCATTTCTTTTTCAGGACCTGCCCTATTTTGTGTGCAAATGTCAAAGAGCCCCATAGGGGTCTGTGGGAGGTGCGCAAGTGTGCACATATATAAGCGCGAGCATGCGCAAAATGCTGTGCAAACCCTCGCACACTGGGACCTCATTTGTCTTAAAAGCCATTTAAATCAGAGCAGGGTGATTCCCCCACCCATCTGAACTAGCAGTGCCTGCATAACTACACACTGTATCGTGGGCATGGACGTGAGCAAAGTACCCTCATTAACTGCACAAAAAAGTTGGATTCCAATGCATCAGATCCCACAGGTGTATTCCCGCATCATAAAAGCGCCCGGCAAGCCAATATAGCACCAGGCGCTTTTACGTCAGGCAAGAAAGATAGTCCTGGAACTATGGGAGCCAATGATAGCGGCTGGAGAAGGGAGGCAGGAGGGAGTTTAGCAGTGTGACTGCTAAACTCCCTCCCCCTTCTCTCCGCCCCTTGCCGGCTGTTTACAATGGGACGGGGGGGCATCCAGTTGCTAAGCTCCTGCCTCCTCTCATTGCTGGCTGCCAACAATGGGCAGAGAGGGGGTGGGAGCTTAACTCCGTCCCGGGAGGCGGCGAGGAGGAGGAAAGGGGGAACAGCTGAGCAGAGCTAATCTGTTCCCGCCTGACGGCAATGCAGGCTCACATATATGCGCTGGGCCAGGGCCATCTGAATTGGCACACAAACGTTAGCTTTGTGCGCCCGTTCACGCATTTTAAAATAGCTGGTGGGCACACGTAAAGACGCCTACGGCCGTGTGAATACGAGCTTAGTGTGAGATCTCCTCTGAAGCGGTTTGCAACATAGTAACATAGTTAGTATGTTGCAAACCGCTTCACTTTCGGTATTTTCCATAATGAGCTTCTCTTCCGTCTATTACTCATTTCTCCTTTCTATTTTTTTACAAATCTGACTTATTTTCGGAGGCTTTTATTAATCGGTGATTTATTTTCCGTCTGATTACTTTCTTTACACACATCTAAGGCTCCTCGTTGCCACTGTCCTCTGATTCATTGCTTTGTCCTTTAGGTTATACCATTTTCCATGGCTATTAACATTCTCAATGCCAGTTTTGTCTGAATGTATTGCTGTTGTGTATTTCACTGCCTGCAGATCTGCCGGTTCGGGCTAAATCCAGCGTACGCTGCGCCTCTTACTCATTTCTCCTCTGTAAAATCTTTATCGTTACTCGTTAAAATTATGGTTTTTGGATTCAAACATAGATAGACAATCTAATTCCTGAAATCAGAGTCAGCTTTCCGAAGAGTGGAGGACAAGAAGATGCAAGTTACCTGGTCTTGAGATACATGAGGGGTGCAGTACTGGCCTTCTTCAACTTAATTCGTGTTTTTAGCATTAATTCTAAAGTACAAATTCTCCATTTTGAAACTGCTCTTCAGTATAAAGGTCTTAGACCTCAGGCCTGAACCCTCTATAAAAGTCCAGCGATCTGTAGAGTCTACAGTAGAGATGAACAAAGTTTTGAAAAGTTTGGTTCGGCCACTTCGGTGAGTTTTGTCAAACAGTTCAGTTCAAAATAGTTCGAACCGAACCAAAAGTTCATAAAAACCCCTAAAACTAGAATTAAACACTATCTAAGAGTCCAGTTGTGGTCCTTCAATGGATATGATTTAATGGTTAACACTGGGGAAGTCTGGGGTTCAAATCTGATCAAGGCCAGTATCTGAATGGACGTTAAAAAACACCAAGCAGATGTAGTCCTTAGTCAGATTTGAACCACTACTGCAAGGCAATAGTGCCAACCTTTGAGCCACCACACTTTTTTCTTATTTCAAGAAGGAGAAACACAAAGAGAAAATACAAACTCCGTGCAAATGTTTCCTTGGTCAGATTTGATCCTAGGACTCCAGCACTGCAAAACAACAGTGCTAATTAAGGAGCCAACATGCTATCTCTACTTTCTTCCTCCTCCAGGAGGAGGAGAACAAGAAACACAAAGAGAACATATAAACTTCTTGCAGATGTTATCTTTGGTCAGATATGAACCTAGGAACCCAATGTTGCAAGACAAGAATGCTAACCACTGAGCCACCTCCATTGAAGGACCAGCACCACTAGTCTCTTAGACAGTGTTCAATAGTAGTTTTAGGGGTTTTATGAACTTCTGGTTCAACAGAAACAAAATGCCTGGGGTTTGAGTTCTTGTTGAACTGAACCTTAAGTAAAGTTTGTCCATAATTTGGGTTCTTCAGGTTTAGTTTGTTCAGCTCTAGCCTGCAGCTGTATAGGGGATACTACTTTCAAGGGGACCCGGCTAATTGGCAAAAAAGAAGCCTATCCTCACCTGTTAGGTCTCACTTGCCACCTAGATGTCATCTAATTAGAAGTCATATTACTGTGGCCCTGAGATCCCTTATAAAGGCAATTCCTGTCCTTTTGCCTTGTTTGCTCATATAGGCATCATACAGTCACACTCATACATTACCATTACAATCATTCATATGAGTGACTTGCAATGCTACATATGCCATGCAGGGGACACTGAAATGATAAGATATAGCCAATGGCAATAACAGCTAATCAATGGGGATAAGGGAACGCAGATGGGTTAGAATCAGCTCATTGCCCAGCTGTCTTCCATGCAAAAAAGGCACACATGTCAAACACAAGGCCCACAGGCCAAATCCGGCCCCACACCCCATTTTATGTGGCCCATCGGCTGTGCGGCAAACAAACAGCTATTCCACTCACCCAGCCTGCTGCTATAGTCCGGCAATGGCAGTGCAGAGTCTGTCACCACTAACCTATCCCCCGATGTCTACATGTGCCATCCTGTATGCAGTGCAGATGCCGAGGGATAGGTCAGCGGTTACAGACTTAGCAGCTGCTGCTGCCAAACCGGGGCTACAGGCTAGGTGAGTGGAATGCTTGTAGGGATACTGCCTGGCCAGAGACCAATAGTGGGGACCCTACTACTACTGGGGCCACTATGGGGGCCAATAGTTCTGCTGAGGCCACTATGGGGGCTACTACTACAACTGGGGCCACTAGTACTACTGGGGCCACTATGGGGGCTACTACTACAACTGGGGCCACTAGTACTACTGGGGCAACTATGACGGACACTATGGGGTCACTACTACTATTGTGGCCACTATGAGGGCTACTAGTACTTCTGGGTCCCCTATAGGGGACACTAGTACTACTGGTGCTACTATGGCGGTCACTATTAATACTCGAATCACTATAGGGGGTTCTATTACTACTGCAGCTACTAATAAGTATTACTACACAGTCTTACAATTGCAACTGGCCTTTTGAAGGCAACTCTACATTTGAAGGGGCAGTCAATGAAAATGAGTTTGACACCCCTGCCCTGTATGTGCAAAAATTAACTATATATTTTCCAGTTTTATAGGAAGCCACCAAATACACTAAGTGGCCCCTTAATTAGAGCCCCGAGTCTTTCTACTATTGGAGGTTCTCTGTATGTAAATTAGAGCCATGACCCCAGAGTACAACATAAAACATGATAGGTTTTCTATAGATCAGTTTCAGTGGAAATCTACATTAGATGGGAAAATCCAGTAATCAGAGTGGTTCCAATGAGGTCTGGTCATCGGTGATAGACTAGCCGGGGCCGGGATGTCACGGCCAACCGCGGGGTGTTTTCTCATATAATGGTGTGGAGAGTATACAGAGTAAGGAAGATAAACATTCAGCAGAAGGGGATTCTATGGACAGAAACAACTCGTCACCAAAAGGGGTCAGAGGAGGATGTCAGGAATGTTTCCACAAATAGGCACTGCACAGTTAGAGAAGCTGATAACAATGCTGGTGATCCAATGAACATGTCCAAAAGGGGGCAAAACAGTGCAAAAATTGTATCACTGAGCAGTAGAGAAACATCTCAGGGTCAAATGGATCCCGATTTCTGTCGCACCGGGTTGACGGGAGTAAGAATTTGGTGCAAGCAGCATGAATCGATGAACCCTTCCTGTCAGCATGCAGATGGATAGATAGATAGATAGATAGATAGATAGATAGATAGATAGATAGATAGGTGGGTAGATAGATAGATAGATAGATAGATAGATAGATAGATAGATAGATAGATAGATAGATAGATAGATAGATAGATAGATAGATAGATAGATAGATAGATAGATAGATAGATAGATAGATAGATAGATAGATAGATAGATAGATAGGTGGGTAGATAGATAGATAGATAGATAGATAGATAGATAGATAGATAGATAGATAGATAGATAGATAGATAGATAGATACATAGATAGATAGATAGATAGATAGGAGATAGATAGATAGGAGATGATAGATAGATAGATAGATAGATAGATAGATAGATAGATAGATAGATAGATAGATAGGAGATAGATAGATAGATAGATAGATAGATAGATAGGTGGGTAGATAGATAGATAGATAGATAGATAGATAGATAGATAGGAGATAGATAGATAGATAGATAGATAGATAGGAGATAGATAGATGGATATGAGATAGATAGATAGATAGATAGATAGATAGATATGAGATGGATAGGTGGGTAGATAGATAGATAGATAGATAGATATGAGATGGATAGATAGATATGAGATGAATAGATAGATAGATAGATAGATAGATAGATAGATAGATAGATAGATAGATAGATAGATAGATAGATAGATAGATATTAGATAGATAGATATGAGATAGATAGATAGATAGATGACAGATACTCCCTCAGTATGACTCGGACTAGAAGGAACGTGTCTTTCCTCCTTCCCTTTAGCTCCTAGAGCTGGCTCGGTTCCCAGATTTGCTTCCTCCCATTACTATTATGTGATGCTCTTTTGAGATCTCCATGTATCTGTAAGAGATACAAATGTTCCGCTGCAGGGACGGCTCTCCGAGAAATAACAAAGAAGAGGTATAAATCATAAACGCTCGATCATCTGTGGCACACTCCCCGGAGGAGCCCGGCACACAATTTGCTTATGTTGTGCAAGTCAGCATATTAGGGAAAGCGGGAAGGGAAAGTTATGAGGGTACAAATATGACACATATTATAATAGGAGGCGCCCAGGCACCGCGGCGTGTCAGGGCAGACAGGATGGCGCTCTGCGGAGAGGCGGCTCTTTGTCAATATTCACTATACATAAACTTTTACTATAAGTTGTTAGCTGCTCACAAAGTTCACCATAACTCTACGAAGTGCTTGGCGTTCGCCTTACTCAGCAGATGCGGCACGAAGATCTCTCTATTCACTCATTCTCGACTTCTTCATACACTTCCCATTCTTTATTTGACTTCCAACAATTTTCCTACTCTGCAGCGCTGTAATATTAGCAGTGTTATGCTTAAAAGAGTTATCCAGTTGTAGACTATTGATGGCCTATTCTTAGGACTGGCCATCAATAATAGCTTGTGGGGGTCCACCACCCAAGGTTATTGCTGATTAGCTGTTTGCTAGGCCAAAGCGCTCAAGCACTGAACTGATTTCTTCAGGAAGCAGACAGCTCCGTTCCCACTGGACTGGCCAGGCTTGGTATTACAGGCAAAATTTCCATTGAAGTGAATGAAAAACTTTGTAATACAAAGCCTGGCCACTACAGTGGGAACGGAGCTGTGTGCTTCCTGCAGACATCAACTTAGTGCAAAAAAGAGTACTGGTCTGGTGAACAGCTGATCAGCGGGTATTTTGAGTGAAAGATTCCCAATGATCTGCTATTGATGGCCTATTCTTCTGATAGTCTACAACTGGACAACCTACATCTGCATCAATAGTCTACTGTGTAACAGCCTTTCCAGTGTTCTATAACTACAGATATAACCGAATCAGAGTCTGTTCCATAAGGAAATAATATCCATGTACCGAAAGATGTTTCAGGGTTCTTGCCCCTTATCAGTGCACGGTAGGGTTCTCGTTAGCTGGGCGAGGGGTTGGATGCCATACTGTGTCTCCTTGCAGAGAGTGTGAAGTACAGTAGGTATAAGGAGACTTATAGGTCATGTAAAGCTCATCTGGGAAATTGGCTGTGCAAGGTCAGACTTACAGGGAAGTCAGCCTTCTAATAGGTGGTGCTGCCAAGGTATAGCACCATCTCCATTAGTATATAGTAGGAATGGGCCTGTGCCCAACATTACAAATTGTGGGCCACTGTTATTAAGGAGGGAGGGCACAAAGAAAGGCATGATTACTAAGCAGAGGTTACAAAAGAGGACATTGTTACTAAGCAGAGGGCACTATTACTAAGTGGGGTTCAAAAAGAGGAACATTATTAATAAGAAGGAGCCATAAAGGGGTCACAGTTACTAAGTTGGGCCACAGAGTGGAACACTTATTAAGTGTGGACCACAGAAGGGGTACTATTACTATGGGGGGCATTAAGAGATGCATTGGGGGTAGTGGTAGGATGGGAAAAATGTGCAAAGATGAGTTGTGGTTGGAAGGCCAGGACCCGAAGAGAGATGAAAAAGTGGAAGTGGAAGTCACCAGATATAATCAGAGAAGACATCACCTGTGACTATAGAAGATAAAGGCATTGTAATCACCACTACTGGATGATATCTAGATAGATAGATAGATAGATAGATAGATAGATAGATAGATATGAGATAGATAGGAGATCGATAGATAGATAGATAGGAGATCGATAGATAGATAGATAGATAGATAGATAGATAGATAGATAGATAGATAGATGATAGATAGATAGATAGATAGATATGAGATAGATAGATAGATAGATAGATAGATAGATACATAGATATGAGATAGATAGATAGATAGATAGATAGATAGATAGATAGGAGATAAGAGATAGATAGGTAGTTAGATAGATAGATAGATAGATAGATAGATAGATAGGAGATAGATAGGAGATAGATAATGAGATAGATAGATAGATAGATATGAGATAGATAGATAGATAGATAGATATGAGATAGATAGATAGATATGAGATAGATAGATAGATAGATAGATAGATATGAGATAGATAGATAGATATGAGATAGATAGATAGATAGATAGATAGATAGATAGATATGAGATAGATAGATAGATAGATATGAGATAGATAGATAGATAGATAGGAGATAAGAGATAGATAGATAGATAGATAGATAGATAGATAGATAGATAGATAGATATTAGATAGATAGATAGATAGATAGATAGATAGATAGATAGATAGATAGATAGATAGATAGATAGATAGATAGGAGATAGATAATGAGATAATGAGATAGATAGGAGATAAGAGATAGATAGATAGATAGATAGATAGATAGATAGATAGATAGATAGATGATAGATAGATAGATAGATAGATAGATAGATAGATAGGAGATAGATAATGAGATAGATAGATAGATAGATATGAGATAGATAGATAGATAGATAGATAGATAGATAGATATGAGATAGATAGATAGATATGAGATAGATAGATAGATAGATAGATAGATAGATATGAGATAGATAGATAGATATGAGATAGATATGAGATAGATAGATAGATAGATAGATATGAGATAGATAGATAGATAGATAGATAGATAGATAGATAGATAGATAGATAGATAGATAGGAGATAAGAGATAGATAGATAGATAGATAGATAGATAGATAGATAGATAGATAGATAGATAGATATGAGATAGATAGATAGATAGATAGATAGTAGAGATGAGCGAACATACTCGGTAAGGGCGATTTCGCAATCGAGCACCGCGATTTTTGAGTACTTCACTACTCGGATGCGCTGTGGGTGAGCGGGGGGTTGCAGCGGGGAGTGGGGGGGAGAGAGAGAGGCTGTTCCCCGCTGCTACCCCCCACTCCCCTCTGCAACCCCCCGCCCCACAGCGCACCCGAGTACTTTTCACCCGAGTAGTGAAGTACTCGAAAATTGTGGTGCTCGATTGCAAAATCGCCCTTACCGAGTACGTTCGCTCATCTCTAATAGATAGATATCTAGATAGATAGATCGATAGATAGATAGATAGATGATAGATATGAGAGAGATAGATAGATAGATAGATGTGAGATATATAGATAGATAGATTTACTTTTTCTTCTCCCTTGACAGGGAAAGGGGGAGCGAGGTCCATTCCAAGTTTTGCTATGGGGTTCTGCATATGTCCCTGAGCACCACATCGTATTCACATGGGGTATTCACATGGTCTGACAAAGCTTGGGTATGACTCCTAGGTGCAAGGCATCACTATAGAGGCATATTTAACTTCTCTACAACCTCCAAGTTGCACAGAGCCAATATGTATAGATCTGAGTGTCTCTTCTGTACGCTATATACTGCAAATTTCATACAGAGGAGCCAATACTAAGAAAATCTCACCATCGGATGGTATTCCCTCTGTAAACATTGCATCTAGGGAAGAATGCGCCCCTCATTTGGAGCCATTTATAGGCACCATATGGCAGCACACTGAGGCCTATGACCATGCAGTATGGAGCCGCAGGGAATCCACGTGCGCCCAGCCCTTAATGTGATGCGGCGGCCGCTGAATCAGCCCACAGTTTAGGAATTTCCCAGTTAGAGAGAGACAATAAATGCTGAATTCTGCACCATGTAAATGATGTTGTTGATTCCGCACCTTAGATTAAATCACTGCTTCAGATTTAGGATGTGAGCACAAGAGCGGCACGTATTCTGTATGATTGTCATGCTTATGCCGTATGTTATATACAAAAATCAATATAGAGTGTGCAATGCATTGAGTTTTATAGCCCTCTCATATGACAAGCCTGCCTTGTGCTCATATATCCAGGTATTGATCCCCCCGACTGTATATTTAATTTAAAATGGCTCCTCATATTGTATGCCGAACACATGTCGGCCATAACTGAACCGAGCGTCACCTTCACAACGCAGGATTCACCGGCTGCAGGAGGCGAATGCGAGCGAAACTCATAAATATCCCATTACCGGAGGAAGAGAGACCGGAACATGCAACTCATTCATATGGGAACTCATTCATATGGGAACTCATTCATATTGGGGCTATTATATTCTACTCACAACATTCAATTATAGCATAACACTTGGGGCGCATTCACACGGCCGATTTTCGCGCTCAAGTTCCGTCCGATTGCGATATGAACGGAATTCGCGCGTAAGTATAACACATTGATTTTAATGTGCTTTTATGCACATGAGCGATTTTTCTCTTGCAGCAAGACTGCGAGATTAAAAAAAATGATGCATGTCCTAATTTTGGGTGATTCCTTGCAAGAAATTGCACTTTATGTCCTATGGGATCTTCAAATCAATTTGCATCACACTCATATGCCATGCAGTTTGTATGCGAGTGTGATGCATTTTTATTAGAGACCCTGGAACCTTCCCAGGATTTGTGTGACAGGATTGGTTTTGGAAAGTTGCATTTAACTCACTTGTAGTCCCAGTCCGGTGGCAGCAGCCATCGCTGCTATAATCTTTGTGGCCCCTGACCTCTTCCACTGGCTTCTGTATACCTGCACACAGATGCTGGTGGAGAGGTCAGAGCTTGCACTGATTACAGCATCAGTCCTGTTGCGGATGGCCAGGACTATAAGTAACTTAAATGTTTGCCGGATGGGTGGAGGTCCACTATGGGAGTCACTATTAAAATGGGACTATTAATGAGAATCCCTATTACTACTGTGGTTACTAACAGGGGTCACTATTACTACTGGGTGAGAGAATAGAAAGAAAAAAAATGGCAATGGAAACGGCGCAACACTCCAGATTGAAGCAATATAAGGAGTGACCAAATGTATGTGAAACTTCTCCTTTTATTTAATAAAGTACGTGGACAGCTTGTGATTACGCGTTTCGGGGATAACCCTTTCGTCAGTTCAGCTGGTGTTTAAAGTATACAGGCAATTGGTGGGTCCCAACTTCTCCTGCCCTGGCTGACCCACACTCCACAGGCAAACAGATCTAATCTTTAACCCTTTTGGGACCCACCAGTTGCCTGTATATTTTAAACGCCAGCTGAACTGACGAAGGGGTTATCCCCGAAACGCGTATTCACAAGCTGTCCACGTACTTTATTAAATAAAAGAAGAAGTTTCACATACATTTGGTCACTCCTTATATTGCTTCAATCTGGAGTGTTGCGCCGTCTCCATTGCCATTTTTTTTCTTTCTATTCTCTTACTCTATCACGCCGACCCAGGTGGGGCGTCATCTGGTATGGCAGCACCTCCACTATTGAAGTTACCACTTCACTTCACGATCTTTATAGTATCACTGTTCACAACAAATACAATAGTACAGGTTTTGCTCCACCCCTCTTTTTTTCCTCCTCGTCCACTAATACTACTGGGGTCATTGTGCAATCACTAGTACTACTGGGGCCACTATGGGTGTCACTTTAACTACTGCAGTCATTGTGGGGTAGATACTACAGGGGCTAGTATAGGGCTCACTACTACTACAACTAAAAGGGGCACTGTTACTACTGGGGCCACTATGAGGACCATTATTACTACTGAAGCCACTAACAGGGGTACTATTAGTACTGGGGCTACAAACAGGCCCCAATCACTAGTACTACTGTGGCCACTATGAGGGTCACTTTTACTACTGGAGTGATTGTGGGGTCGATACTACTGGGGCTACTATGGATCTCACTGCTACTACTGGGGCCACTAACAGGGGCACTGTTACTACTGGGGCCACTATGAGGACCATTATTACTACTGGAGCCACTAACGGGGGCACTATTACTACTGGGGACACTAACAGGGGCACTATTACTACTGGGGCCATTAAAGGGTTCATTATTACTGTGAGGAGGTCACTGAGGGACAATATTACTGTGAAGGGGGTCAGTACAGGGCACTATTGGGGGATACAGAGGGCATGGCTTTATGTAAAAGGAGTGTGGCCAGCCACAATAATTCGCCACAGTGAACATACTGCCGCACTACCGTTGTCCTTCTTTTCATTATTAAGAAGTTGAGAGGTATGAAAATCAGGTAACAAGTTTTCTCTGGATCAGTTTCAGTTTGAATCCACATTAGTAGGTAAAATCCAGCTATCTGAGCGACTTCCAACACAGCCTGGTCATTGGTGCTAGACTAATCGGGCAAGGATGTCACTGCCAACCTTGTGGGGTTTTCTTGTGTAATGGTGTGGGGAGTATACCGAGAATAGCATGACTGAGGAAAAACATCTAGCAAAAGGTGATCCTGTGGATAGAAACAACTTATCACCGAAAGGGGTCGGAGGAGGATGTCAGGAATCATTCTGACCAACAGGCGCTGCGAAGTCAAGAGCAGCCAAATGCAATACTGGTGCTCCAACTAACATGTCCAACCACACAACTCATTGTTTCTTAACACAGATGGGCTATAACAGCAGAAGACCAGTTCTAGCATTATTGCTGTCTAGGAGAAACAAAAAGGTGAGAATTCAGGGTGCAAAAGAGCGCAAAAATTGTATCAGTGACAGTGATTGCCTGGCCAGATGATCCTAGATATCTGTCATACAGTAGGTGCGCCATATTTATTAAGTGCCATGTGCCTCTTTATAAAGTTGGCGCATGTAACTCCTGCATACTTTAGATTTAAACCAGCATACAAAACAGCGGTCTGTGTACATTTCCACTTGAATACGCTAAAATACTTATGAAAGGTTAAAGGTGATCTGCGGACACTTTGTTTTTCCAACCCACTCAGCCTGCTATAAAAAATGAAAGAAGACATACTCACCTCCCTCACCCGCTCCCCTGCCGCTCCTATACCCCAGACACTGCTCCCCAGCTAGTCTTCACCTTTAGCTACATCATTGATGACATCCTGAAAATGGGACATGTAACTGCTGTATTTAGCCACCAGCCAAAGTGAGTCAGTGATTGGCTGCAGTGGCCACATGTCCCAGGTGTCGTTGACATCCTCACTGAGATGCTGATTTGGAGGTGAAATTCACGGAAAAATTGGGCACTAGCAGAACAGAAGCAACAGGGGAACAGGTGAGGGGAGTATGGCTTTTGAGACTTTTTTACACGGGCTAAGCAGATTCAATAAAATCTTTAATCCCTGTTTCACCCCTTTAACCCTTTCCAATCCAATTTGTATCCTGGTTTTCTTAGGGGGCTTACTCTTTTTCTGCCTTTATACAACAGCGCTATATGCTGGCTAATGCCAGTATTGCACGAAGTGACACGTTGGATAGGCTTCAACAGCAGAGAGGCTGGCAATATACAGTAAGAGAACCCCGACAGATATCTTCCAACATCGGAGATGTACAGCCTTAAATTATAATGTCTTCAGACAACATGAGTTTTCAACAAGTTTTCTAAAATATAGCAGGTTATTCTTCCTCTCTCATTTGCTGCTTTTTTGCACCCTGTTTCACGTCTGTAGGTTCTGATTTTCAGGTGGTCTTCCCCATTTTTCTGTTGCCCTGCTGTTTTCAATCCACTTTCATGCAAGTCTACCATTCTGCCAGTAGTTCACTGCCCTGCACTTCCTTTTAATGCTGCATTGCATGGTCTGTGGTCCAATCAACAGGGAGGCAGTATCTGAATGCCCACCCCTCTGCTCTCCCAGGACGATTCAGGCATTCTGGCAAAATGGTGAGTAAACACATACACATACATACACAGCCCAGAAGTGGCAAATATTGTGGAGATTTTTATCACAGTTTCTGCAGATCTGTCAACCTGTAGCCTCTGCGTACATGGGAGCACCCATGTGAAGGTAGCTCCTCTTCCATTGCTAAGGAAACATCCTTGTGTCCTTGTTACTATAGAAGCTCTGTACCTAATTACACACATTGTACTGCAGAGAAGCTGGAAGAAAGACCCCCTAGCGGCCCCCACGTGGTGGTAAAACGGCAACATTTTTAATGCAAATATATTGCAGAAATGATGGGATTAGCACAGGTTATTAGACGAACATAAGTTGTCTGAAAAGTTAGTGCCCCTTTAACAATTATCTTCGACTTAAAATGTTCATTCAGTAAATTATTACCAAACCGAAATGTAAAGTAGTTGAAGTGCGGCTTCGGTTTCCACCGTGTTTTACCATCACAGACCGTTCATCTGACATTTACTTCCATGGGGATAATGTATACATCATATTATCCTACATAAACCACTGAAATGTATTAAATGGCTTTAAACCTTCGAGAAACGTGCCCTAAATTAGTCTCCGGGGCCTAGTCAAGTGTGCAAACCCATTTTCAGTATGAAAATGAAAAGCCATAAAGTAGCCGAGGAATTAGACAGTTTTTGGCCCTGCAAATCAAGTGAATTCCGAATGGATTACAAGTCATCATCTCCCGAATGATACACTTATGTTGTAGGAACGCACCCTGCGGTAATGCGCTAGAGACAGCGACGGCATGTTTGGTAGAGAAGGAATTTCCTTTGAATTACTTCTTTTTTTAAACCCGTTTGCCAGCGACATGATTCTCGCTTTATTTTGACATGTGCTTTTCTTATCTGACAGCACAAATGCACAATTCTTAGATAAGCATCACCAATATGTTGGGTTTTTATACTGTTTCCCTTCTGAGCCAGTCTAGATAGGCTGCAAACTAAAGTTAGGGGGCCTTGCAAAAAGTTATGTACCATGGGGGGCAGAGGCGTAACTCTAAGCTGTGTGGCTCTAATGTAAAATCTGTAACAGGTCCCCAACCATAATGCTTCACTCATAGTACAGGTCGCCTTGTAGGGGCCCAGGTGCCATTGCATCCTCTGCACTCAGTATAGTAGGGAAGGAAGCCAACATCTGGTGACCATTTAAACAGTAGAGCAACCGTCCAGCTTTGGGCAAAAATGATGTTCGTAGACCGGAGGAAGAGCGGGATATATTACCCAGCAGTTGTTCTGTAGAAGGGAACAGAAGGCGGTTATTACGGGGCAAGAATCTGAATGGTAGCCAGCCTGAGCCCCTAGGCACATCCATGGAAGGTACTGAAGCAGATTCACAATGTATGAGTTTTCACCAACCAAATCAACTGTGATTTTTTTGCTTGCAGGGGAGAATCACAGCATGTTCTATTCATTGGGGGAAAATTGCGCGTACGGCTTCCATTGCAGTCAATGGAAGCCATCCATCCCGCGATACTCCGTGCTGTGAGCACAGCAGAAGTATCATGGGAACTTGCATCACCGAACAGCTTCGGGGCATCATGCGCTATACTGGACATGTGCGCCAGCTCGCCGGCAGAGTCTATTGCCGCGGATCTGGAGAGGTGAGTATAGGGTCTCTAGGGGGCGCCAGGTCTGATTCTGCTACGAGATTTTGCAGGTGGAATGCAACCCGGCCGTGGGCATGAGACCTTAAGCAGCAAAGCCACGCAGCGTTCTCTGTATTGCAGGTGGAAGTCATAACCAACTTCTGCTAACCTTTAGTCTGGCATAGCCACAGACCAATCACTGGTTGGGAAGATCCACACCATCAAGACCAGTGACACCAGCCTTTCTAAGTGCATGGTATGTGCCACGTTTTTACAATCTCCTTCCTCTTCTCACCCCTGTGCTGCAAAACCTCATTCAGATTTTTAAAGAAACAGCATTACATCATACACATATAAGAAATAAATGAAGTCAAACAATTAAAAAACAATGGAAGTGACCAGAAGCCCCCCTCCAGATCCATCAGTTCCAGGTTCCATTTTCAGCTGTCCAAGATGGCAAACTCAATCTTCAGACTACCTAATCCTCACAGTATATTGGTAGCGTTAGACTACCATTGCATTGTATGTACTCTGATTGGTCTGATATGCTCACATGATCAGTACTGGCCAATCAGAAAGAAGTGAACAGTGTGCATTAGGTAGTTAAAAGCCATTTTGGACACCCGAAAACGGGGCTTGGAACTTGTTGATGCAAATAAAACTATTTGCTATGTGGTATGCTACTGGGGTCCAAATTCATTAAGAAGTATATTTGGGCCCGGAAATAACTGATAAACCACAAACAGGACCGAATGCGGCTTTCCTAGAGGACAGCGAATTTATACACACACAGCGGTCCCTGTACTGTGAACCTATACATGATGGTGGTGGTTCTTTGATATATATTACTAGGTCATTGGCACTTTTGTCTGCCGGTGCTGGGACCCTGGGTTCAAGTCTGACCAAGGACAACATTTACATGGAGTTTAACAGGGTCAATGCAGTTGCTATCCTTGGTCAGATTTGAGCCTACGACCCCAGCACTGAAGGCCAACAGTGCTAACAACTGAGCCACACCCATTGAAGAACCACCATCACCACGCTCTTAGACAGTGTTCAATGCTAGTTTTAGGGGTTTATTATGAACTTCAGCTGACGTTCGGGTTCATATTTTTAGCGAACTTCGACCAGAAACAGGTTTCCACTGGTTCAGTTCACCCAACACTAGTTGAAAATTACATTGACATTTTTAATGACAACAAAGAATGAAATATTTCTCATATTCTGGTTCCTTTTCACCCTTTTAACCTTCATAACTTTAACCAAAACTATGACCTTTTTTTCAACAAGTAGAAATGAAAGCATAAGATCAACCCTCCTTCAGATGTTCCGCTGCCAGGTCACTGACAAAGCATAGGGTCTCTAAGAGGGGAACGTTCGCTTGAACATTTTTCTTCTGTTAAGCTCATTTAACAGCAATGGGAATGAGGTAATAACCATCATTTATACCGGGCCACAGCATGCACTTTAGAGGCAAAGTCTGAAAATTGGCTTGTAGTGGTGGAATGAAATGACTGAATTTATAGGGCCTTCCAAAGAGCCTCTTGATTGAAGCAAGAACATTCAGAACGTGCCTCTCTCTATAGCGGTATTCAGAAATGTGATGTTCATCAATGCAATATAGATAGGAGGCGAAAGAACGCTGGATGATGGGATTGGAAGTGTCAAGGTACATACATTCCACCAATTAGAATAATAGCACAGGGAGTTACTCTGTTTACGTAGCTCTTGAGTTATGGGAATAGTCTAGATTGTGCTATGATGTTGCCCTAACTTCTATTTTCTTTTCTGGATGTTTTGGAAATAGCGCACCATAGCGAGCTATATTGTTTCTGTAATCCCAGCCGTATATGTGGACATTTCCATCTCTGCCATAATTGTCTGGAATGGGAACGAACCTTTCATTAGAGAACTTGTTCAGTTATGATAACATGCAGTGACATGAAGGGCATGCATGGGCGTGCCGGAAGTGTGAGGGCATGTACATGTTACATCTTTACTTTGATAGCTTTATTACCTTCAATATCGGACTGAGGTGCCCAAGGCCCACCAGTAAAATTCATTCCGGGGCCCATTGTACAGCTACATGCAAATACGGCCTGATTCCCATTCACAAATTCCCAGCCACCACATTTTCCATATTGGGAAAAATGTGGGACTCAGGGAAAGGAGTTACCGGGCAGTCTTCCAATATGCCTAGATGTCATCTCAGCTGTCTATGCTACCTACTGTATCCGTAGGTACTGCAGAGAATGTACTCGCTGTGTGCCATTCATATTGGGAGCTGGGGGCCCACCCCTGGCTTAGGGCCCACCGGGTGATTCACAGGTACCACTGTGGGCCAGTTCAAACCTGATTCCCTTAAAGGGGTTGTCCCGCGGCAGCAAGTGGGTCTATACACTTCTGTATGGCCATATTAATGCACTTTGTAATATACATTGTGCATTAATTATGAGCCATACAGAAGTTATAAAAGTTTTTTACTTACCTGCTCCGTTGCTAGCGTCCTCGTTCCCATGGAGCCGACTAATTTTCGCCCTCCGATGGCCAAATTAGCCGCGCTTGCGCAGTCCGGGTCTTCTGCTCTCTTCAATGGAGCCGCTCGTGCAGAATGCCGGCTCCGTGTAGCTCCGCCCCGTCACGTGCCGATTCCAGCCAATCAGGAGGCTGGAATCGGCAATGGACCGCACAGAAGAGCTGCGGTCCACGGAGGAAGAGGATCCCGGCGGCCATCTTCACCGGTAAGTATAGAAGTCACCGGAGCGCGGGGATTCAGGTAAGCGCTCCGGTAAGCTTTCTTTAGGTCCCTGCATCGGGGTTGTCTCGCGCCGAACGGGGGGGGGGTTGAAAAAAAAAAAAACCCGTTTCGGCGCGGGACAACCCCTTTAATGTCAAAAGGTTTCAATGTTTAATATAGTTTGATGTCACTTTAAATTGTACAAGATTGCTGAGGACCCGGAAGCGCCCTCCCAGTGGTGCAGTTGGTAAGAGGAGTCCCGGCTGGATGGTTGTGCAAGGGAGTCTATGGACATGCAGCAACATCAGTCATACTGACTTATTGTAGCTTAGTGCAAGGCAGGAAGAAAACATAGTCAACATTAACGGTATCTCTGGATGTGTGTATCCCGGTAGTGCACTCCTCCATTGTCCAATGGTTCCTAAGTATCCCCAGCAGCCTGCCTCTAGGTTAAGCATGAGACAACCATCACTTTAATGAGCTGTTGCCAAAGCTTCATACCAATCGGAATATATGGATGACCAGTTGATTTCTGTTTATTAAGAATAACAGTTCAAGTTATCAGCATGAACAGTGGGACTCGAGTGTTTCAACCGTTGAACATTCAGGTGTAGCCCATATGGCAGAGCACAGTTATTGGCCAGCAGCAAGATCTGCCGTTCCGCTCTTTCTTGGAGGCGGGAGAGCCTCTGTTATGAATCAAGTACCGGGGTGCATGGCCGTAGAGAAACTGCCCCATGTAAAGACCCTCAACTTATATCCTCAAAGTGGAAGGGTCAAGACGACCATGGATCTGTTTCATACTGGCATACCGAGTTCTAAGCCAATAATGAATTATTTGATGTTGTATGTACTTTCTTAACCACCAGGCGGAGAACGGCCATGAAGACTGTTGAAGAGGATGTATTTGTCAGTTTTCGCGGAGAGGTGGGAGGGCGTGGTTATAAGCCCTGTCTCACTGCAGCAGTTGTGATGAGATGCCATAGAGTGAGCATGTGCTGCTTGATAAAGGCAAAATGACCTAGCCTACTCCTTTGTGCTCAAAGAAACTCTTCTGTTCCTGCCCGCTCTTAAAGACATGATACTCTGAACAATGTTTTAAGATAATGAACAGGGTAGCACACAATATAAATTGTCCATCAAGGCTACATTCATATGGGTGAGCGCAATATCAGGCCAAAAATGGGCGCTTGCCAATGTGTGTTTAATGGAAAGCAATTGTGATCCTCAGGCATGCGTCATGTAGATCAGAGGATCGCAAGTGCTTCCCTTTTATTTCAATAGGAAACATCCCATTGCACGCACATTGGGACTTGTTATTTTTTGTATAGCACCAACTTTTTCCACAGCGCTTTCAGGTCATTTTTATTATTTATTACCCCCCAGCAAGCTGGGTACTCATTTTACTGACCTCGGGATTATGGAGCGCTAAGTCAACCACGAGCCAACTACCTGAACCAGGTGGAGATTGAGCTCACAACCTTCAGGTCATGAGCAAGAGCTTAGGACTGCATACTGCTGCCTTAACACTCTACGCCACACATCGCACCACCATGTGATGTCTTTTAAAGTCCCATTGAAAACAATGGACAAGGCGTTCCGAGAATACCAATGAAGTCAACCGTTGGGTTATTAGTAATCTATAAAGTAGTACAAAAACGCAGCACTGCCAGTGTCACCAAAAAAGGCTCTTTCAAATGGTATTTTTTCAGTCCAGCACTGGTTTTGTCCTGGTTTCCATTTTCTATGCAGAAAGCTGCAAAGGTAGGAACATCAGAAGAGAACCTGGAAAGAGCCATACGGGTCAGTATGTGAAATGGAGACCTCTTTGGTCTCCGCCTCACATATTGACCCCTATGGTTCTATCCCTTTGCAGATTTTTGCATATAAAATGAAACTCAGGATGAAACCAGCTACTGAAAAAACGCTATCTGCAGTATCCTACTATTCTATCCTGTAGCCTTAACTCTGATCTGTATCATTCCTGCAGTTCACCTTTATTGGTAGGTGTAATATAAACCTGTGCAGAGTATAAAATACAATATTTCACATTCAGCTCTGATGACTTTCCTATTAGAAGCATTTCTTTATTCACATTATCAGTAAATACAAAACCATGAGCATGAAATTCAATACTCGCTTACTGCTGAGATACGCGTTTCGCTTAAGCTGTTGATGATTACATCTAATTGTAAAAACTTCAGTCTTGTGAATTAGGTTGCAATAGTTATGGCCAATTACTATAATAGGGCTGGTTTATATGGCAATAATTTGTATTATGCATTGTATGTTGTATGCTGCATATCATATACTACTAAGCGCTAATTAAAGGAAAACTGCGGAGATCCCGTATACAGTATGACCCGGGAATTCAAAAACACCAAGACAAATCATGTGTCACTGCCACCTCCGACTCAGCACTAGGCACAAGACAAAGGGCAGATATGTAGCCTGTGCAGTCTATATGTACAATGGGGCCCATCCTGGCCTTATGGGGGGTTTAAAAATCAAGTATATTGCTCCTTTTGCCCCCTACAGATCCCTCATAGATTGCACATATACTGTACTGCATCACTCTAGTTAATCACATACATTGCAAGACTGATAGATAATCTTGCAGTGTCTATAGAGGTGGAGGAAAAGAGGAAAGCGTCGTGCACTACAGCTAGCTACCCTCTTCAAAGGCAACTAACTGACAACTACCCTAGACCACCAGGAATGTTATTATTGACAATTTCATTGTCCCATCTCACAAGTGATGTTACTATGAACCCATAGTATAAGAGTTGTCTCGTCCAACAGCAATCACTAGTTAATTGAATTTCAAACAGGGTGAGGTGGAGAGATGCAAAGCCACACTGGGAATCGAAAACCATTTATTCCCTTCAGAATCCAGTAGTTTGCAAAGAAGTGGCAGCAAATAAAAACTCAAAACTTTTTTGTTCCATGTTTAAAAAATGGTAGCAGGCAATGTTTTGACCTTCTCGGTCTTTCTCAAGCCACACAAATGGTCAGCTGTGGGTCCATGCTCAACAATGGACCCTCAACCAACCATATGCATGGCTTGAGAAAGACTGAAAAGGTCGAATGTTGCCTGTTGCTATGAACCCCTTCACTGCCCAGACCACCGGGGATGATGTTACAACACATTCAAAGGGGTTGTCTTGCGGCAGCAAGTGGGGTTATACACTTCTGTATGGCCATATTAATGCACTTTGTAATGTACATCGTGCATTAATTATGAGCCATACAGAAGTTATTCACTTACCTGCTCCGTTGCTGGCGTCCCCATCTCCATGAATCTGTCTAATTCTGATGTCTTCTTGCTTTTTTAGACGCGCTTGCGCTGTGCAGCCTTCTCCCCTTCTGCTCTGTCCGGCACGAGCGGCGTTCTGGCTCCGCCCCCTTCTACGCATCATCACGTAGCTCCGCCCCATCACGTGTGCCGATTCCAGCCAATCAGGAGGCTGGAATCGGCAATGGACCGCACAGAGCCCACGGTGCACCATGGGAAAGGACCCGCGGTGCATCGTGGGTGAAGATCCCGGCGGCCATCTTGGTGAAGGAAGAAGGAAGACGTCGCAGATCGGAGATTCGGGTAAGTAATATGTTTTTTTTTTTTTAACACATCCCTTGGGGTCGTTCTGCGCCGCACGGGGGGCCTATGGAAAAAAAAAAAAACCTGTTTCGGCGCGAGACAACCCCTTTAACTGCTCTAGACCACCTAGAAGTGATAATATTAAACTGTTACCTTCCCTAGTCCACCAGAGATGTTTTAAGCCTTTTAAGCGCCCTATCATACCCATGATATTATCATTAATCCCTTTACTACCCTAGCCCACTAAGCATGTTATCATTAAACTGTTCACTGCCTCAGAGCACTATGATTGTTTTCATTAACCATTTCATTGTCTTACCTTAGAAGTGATGTAACTATGAACTTCTCCAATGCCCTGGACCACCAGGGAGGATATTTTAACCCATTCACTGCTATAGAGTACCAGAGATGATGTAACTAGTCTCTTCACTGCCTTTGACCACGACAGATGATATGATCAAAACCCTTTACTGCCTTAGACTAACTGGAATGATATTATTATCCTATTTGCTGACATAATCCACTAAGGATGATATTATTAAACACTTAATCCTAGTCCACCAGGATGTTATAAACCCTCTAAATGCCCCATAATTCTGTATCTAAAGTGTTATCATTAATCTCTTTACTGCCCTAAACCACCAAGCATGTTATCATTAACTCGTTTTGCTGCTTTAGACCACAAAAAAATGTTACCATTAACAATTTCACTATCCTAGCATTGAATGATTTTACAATTATCCCCTTCACTACCCTAGACCACCAGGGATGATATTTTAAATCACTGACTGCGCTAGAACACCAGAGACAATATTATTAACCTCTTCCTTACCTTAGACTACCAGAGATGATGTTATTAATTAATTTACCTCTCTAGACTAACAGAGAGGATATTATTAACCCATTCACTGCCCTAGTTCACCAACTATGTTATAAACAACGGAAATCCCATATAATATATGGATATTATCATTAATAGTCAGCATCGTAACTGAGTGGTTAGCACTGTTGTCTGTTAGTGTTGAGTTGGAAAATCTCTCTCACTCTCTCCCCCGCTATCCACTGCCGACCCCTGCTCCCCAACGCCCCCCCCCCCGAGCACGCTCGGACAAGAATGCAGTTACTCAAGAAGAGCGATGCTCACTCATCTCTACTCAAAATCCATTTCCTACATTCTCACAAGGACTTCTTCCCTGACAACTGCGGTGCCGTGAGTGACGAACATGGAGAGGGATTCCATCAGGGTATATCGAAAATGGAAGTAAGGTATCAAGAAAAATGGAAGCTTCTCTGCCTGCGGACTACTGTTGGACAGTGACAAGAGACGCCCTAGGAAAGGAGTACAAGCAACTAGCAAAGAGAATACGTTCACGTGATTAAGCCCTTTTATTTGAAGTTAGTGCTTCTATAAGACCAGAGTTAGGCCAACTTTACAAAATATAATGTCACATTTATCTTCCTCAACCCAAAATTAAGATAGTTGAGTTATGGGGGCGCTTTGAGAAAAGAAAGAACTTCAAAGCGTATTTTTAGCATTTTGATTTGAGATTAGTATATCTTAAAAACCAGAGCTGATAAACAAAATCAAATATCACATTTGTGTTTCTCGACCCACAATAAGGTTAGTTTAAGTATTTTAAGCAAGGAAAAATGTTCAAAGTGCATTTTTGTTGTCCAGTGTTATCTATGTACAACACTGCAGGATATGGGGGTAAGACTGAATATAAATGAGTATGAAAAGAATCCCTAAACTGCCACTAACTCATTCATTAGCACGGATGGTTATTTATCCATCAGTGCAGAGGAAATTAAGACTACATGGCTGCTAACAGATTTAAATGGAAAGTACTGCATGCTGGCAACACAGGGTCCTGCTGGTTTTTTCGTCCTTGTGTAAGGTTTTCCTAGAGTGTCCCTTTAATTATATATAGCAAGAATTTTAAAGTTCCATTGGCATTTAACAATCTGGAAAGTTTAATAATCCCGAGCCTGTTTCTAGCATATAACTGTCACATAATATAGAGTAGGGTTTGACAAGAGATAAGTAGTAACAATTGTTTGGTTGACAAGTCCTAAAGTTTTCCTAGCTTCAGCTCTAACAAGTGAGGTTTTTACATTTTTGTATATATAATCCAGACAATTCCCATTGATTCTAGATTTATAGAATTGTATTGTATTTACAACTTGAACAGGTTAATCAGAAAAATAATATAAAATCAGACTTTTTCATCTCCATGTATTTGATGCACGATCCTACCAAAAGTAATCGGACTGCTGAGCAAGAATCAAAAGTATTTATTCCCACTTGTTACTACTTAGCGGGGCTCCTTTAGACCTAGTGACATCAGATACTCCCCGTGGCATACTTTCCAAAAACATCTGATACACTTCAGCTGGCATTGTCCTCCATTCATCCTGCAAAGATCTGGTGAGTTTGCTCTTAGAAAATGCCTGTCTACAATGGCGCAAGGAGCATCGTCATTGGACAGTTGAGCAATGCAAAGAACATTCTATCGAGTGACGAATCATGCTACTCCATTTTCCCATCAGATGGACGCCCCTGGGTGTGGAAGATGATGGGGAACGTCTGTTGTGCCAACAGTTAAGCACAGCGAAGGTTCTGTTATGGTCTTGGGATGTGTTACATGGCATGGTCTGGGTCTGTTGGTTGTAGGGACAGGAAACATGAACTCGGAGGTGTACTTTGAAATTCTAGACAATGATGCGCTGCCGACAATGTGGTAGTACTCTGGGAAGGGTTGGCCATACTTCCAACAAGACCACGTGTCTCGTCACAAATCCAACTCTGTTTTAGGTTAGTTTGAGGATATGGATGTTCCACGATTGGACCGGCAGAACCTATTGAACATCTTTGGGGCGAGCTGGAATGTTGAGTCTGGAAATAGGAACAGCATCCATCTTTAAGGGAACTCACTAGACATTTGCAGAATGAATGGAGGGAAATACCAGCTGAAATGTATCAGATGTTAGTAGAAAGTATGCCATGGAGAGTATCTGATGTCATTAAGGCTAAAGGAGCCTCACTAAGTATTAACATATGGAAATAAATACTACTTTTAGGGCCCATTTAGACCCAATGATTCTCGCTCAAAATTCACCCAAAGCCATCTTTTGAGTGAAAATCGTTGGGTCTAAATGCATGGACATCGTGCACTTTTCGTGCACAAGCCGTTCCTCACTCAATTCTAGTTTTCTTGAATTGAGTGATGAACTCTTATCAGCGGTGCAGGCTGTTATTACAGTCGGCAGCGCTGATAAGATTCTTACAGCCCGTGTCCCATGGGTAGTTCACAGCGGGATGCTGGCTGTAATCGTAGAGAACAATACAGCTGTTTGCTTATGCAAAACAGCTGTATTGTTTGCCGAGTGTCCCGCTCCACCTGAATAGCTCTTAAGTATCTACTTAGCTACTATAGACTATGCAAAGATGATCACTCAACACAGTCACTCAAACTGTCGTTTGAGCAACTTTTGAGCGATCATCTCTCAGTGTAAATGGGGTCTTATCAAACTACTTTTGATTCTTGCTCAGTTGTCCAATAACTTTTGGTAAGATAGTGTATTACACCTGCTCATAAAGATGGCAGTTGTAATATAAATACAATATCAGAGCTTGCCCATGGGTTTTAAGCCCAGATTTCTCGATCTCCTGAAGAGCAAATTTACCTGCTTATACAGTGATATGCGAGTGGTGAATGCCTCACTGCATGAATAGTCATAGCTTCCGTTGTAGGGTCGGGTACCAATTTCTAGGGGAGGCACATTAGTATTGACCCAGCTATTCTAGACACAAATATAGCAAGATAAATTAAATTAGTAGAGTTTTACAACTTACATTTGCCGGGTTATTTTTTTTTATTTTAGTAGAAAATTCTCATTAAGTTTTTAACTAATTCTGTTTCTGAAACATCTGTTAGCCTCCTTGTTGCCAGTGTCTGCAAAACAATAGGGAGCCGGCTTATCCCTTATTAACTCACAGTTGTATATAGCTGTTGACAGGGCAAAAGATAACATTAGATGAGGATGACAGCTGGGTGTCCTCCGGAAAAGAAACTACATATATTATCCGTATTATAATGGATTCCATCTTCTAATATAAAGTTTTAGCTAATTAGTCAAATATGCAAAAAGCATATTAATTATGAAAATGAGCAAAGTTGGCTTTACAAAAAGAGTAAAATTACTTTCTTAAAAGAAATATCTCACCAGTTTGAACCCCTTTAACTTTGAATATTAACATGGGAATTTAAGGCTGGGGTTCTATAGATTATTTGTGGTTGCCCAGAGGTTTTATGCAAAGCTGGGCACAACTGATGTATTTTGGTGCACCAGTCTGGCATCTGTAGCCAGAAAGGAAATGCAGGCAACTCTTTTTCTCTCTCTGGTGCAGAAATCATCCAACATTAAAACTGATGAGTCGGATGCCATGAATAATCCCATTGAGAACTATGGGATCAGTTCCGGCATTAGTTTACCTCTGGCGATGTAAAGAAACTCCAACTGCCAAATAAATGGGAACCCAGGTAAAAACAAAGTCAGGAGGACATCTGCATTTACTATTTACCTGCAGCTCCTATTTGACATGACACTAAATATCTCACTCTATACATTTAGTGGCCACTTGTTACTTCCGACCTAGATGCAGAACACCTCGTCCGGAAGGGATGTTATTCGTTGTCATAAAAGGACGGATATACACAAAATATACTAATGCGAAGAACACCAAATACTTATAATGAAACCAAAAGGTGGGGGTACAGGAAATGTGACCCTAAGCTACTAATGTGATGACACTCTACCTAAAAGTGGAGCACTCGCCCTGAAAAGGGCAACATCAGGAACCTGGGGCGATCCTGACTCTCCCTAATTGGAATCAGGAATAAGGTTTGCTATAAAAGATAACAATATATACAGCATAGATGTAAAAGAAGCCCGTAATAAACCAGAAGAAACAACAATGTAGAAAAAGCACTTAGTCAGGAAATAGATGATACAACACCCCAAATATCCTTAACAGCAAGCAGACCTATCTGACAGGGGAACTGGACAAGAGCCAATAGCTTGACCAGAAACACCTTCAGACTAGAAGAATAAGCAGTGTTTTCAATGAGGAGGAGCCAGGATAAATGTGTACAGACAAGCCCTGATTGGTCAGCTGAAAAACACGTATCCCAGATGAACAATCCATCAGCACACCAGCAGAGAGGATCTCATGTCAACATCTAACACCAGAATGACACTCAACATGCGCCAGTGAGTGGATCACTAGGGCCACGGCTGATGCCGTCACGTCCCTCTGGTCTCGATCTGACATGACCTGCGAACGGTGACACCACTTGGCGGATTGGCCAAGTTGGATACCGTGACTACTTTTACACTTTAGTTTGTAAGACAGAATGGACGTAGCCAAGTAGTCCTGAGCCAATCCACTAAGTAAGATGGTAAATTAATGTAGAGAGCATGCTTAACACTACTCAATGGGCAGAATATAATATATGCTCTAACTTTAAAGGGCCTATATGGGTGAAATAAGGTTCCTCAAGGCCTCTATGTACATTAGGAAAAACATGTCTGCACCTGCTGATTTTGGCTGACTGGCATGAGTACGAGGGCCTCCTGACTTGATAATACTGAAAGGGGGAAGATCAGGCATTTTGAATTTCAACCCCAAATTCTGTTGTTCTCCATGGAGATAAGCTGCCACTAGAGGAGTCTGGCTGGGGCTTTCTCCTCTCTGTTCATAAGCGCTCATCCAAACCAGGCACTCATGTGTAGTGAGTAGAGATGAGCGAACACCAAAATGTTCGGGTGTTCGTTATTCGGAACGAACTTCCCGTGATGCTCGAGGGTTCGTTTCGAACAACGAACCCCATTGAAGTCAATGGGCGACCAGAACATTTTTGTATTTCGCCGATGCTCGCTAAGGTTTTCATGTGTGAAAATCTGGGCAATTCAGGAAAGTGATGGGAATGACACAGTGACGGATAGGGCAGGCGAGGGGCTACATGGTGGGCTGCATCTCAAGTTCACAGGTCCCACTATTAAGCCACAATAGCGGCAAGAGTGCCCCCCCCCCCCACTGTCAGCATAAAGATCGTCCTCCTCTGGCACAGCTGTAACAGCTGTAGCAGAGAAGAACGATGTTTGCCCATTGAATTCAATGGAGCGGCAATACAGCATGTTCCACTGAATGCAATGGGCTGCCGGCGATCGCAGGATGAATGGTCGGAAAGGGGTTAAATATATAACCCCTTTCCTGCAATTCATCCAGAAATGTGTTACACTAAAAATATATACCGGCGTATAAGGCGACGGGGCGTATAAGACGACCCCCCAACTGTCACCTTATACGCCGGTAATACAGTGGAGAAAAGAATAAAAATCATTACTTACGTTTTTAGATGATCTGCGGCGCTCCTGCAGGCTGTCACTCCCTCCTAATCCACGGCAGACAAGCTTTCTCTATGAAAGGCTTTAAATCCCTGCCTCCAGAAAGACACGTGCCTTCAGCCAATCACAGCCAATGACAATGATGTCATTGAATGGCTGTGATTGGCTGTGTTTCTGGAGGCGGGGATTTCAAGCCTTGAAATCCCCGCCTCCAGAAACACAGCCAATCACAGCCATTCAATGACATCATTGTCATTGGCTGTGATTGGCTGAAGGCACGTGTGCTTCTGGAGGCAGGGTTTTAAAGTCTTTCGTGGAGAAAGCAATACTCTGCCGTGGACCAGGAGGGAGTGACAGCCTGCAGGAGCGCCACAGATCATCTAAAAACGTAAGTAATGATTTTTATTCTTTGCTCCACTGTATTACCGGCGTATAAGGTGACAGTTGGGGGGTCGTCTTATACGCCCCGTCGCCTTATACGCCGGTATATATTTTTAGTGTAACACATTTCTGGATGAATTGCAGGAAAGGGGTTATATATTTAACCCCTTTCCGACCATTCATCCTGCGATCGCCGGCAGCCCATTGCATTCAGTGGAACATGCTGTATTGCCGCTCCATTGAATTCAATGGGCAAACATCGTTCTTCTCTGCTACAGCTGTTACAGCTGTGCCAGAGAAGAAGGATTTGTCTTCTATATGTTCTCAATGGGGTCAGCGCTGCTGCCGCTGGCCCCATTGAGCGCATATAGAATGCATCCATAGCGAGCCGCGGGAGGGGCAGATTTCAATACTCGGGTGACACCTTATCTCCCCAGCCACTCACAGCAGGGGGGTGGTATAGGGCTTAAACGTTGCAGGGGGGAGTTGTAATGCCTTCCCTGTCTTTATATTGGCCAAAAAAAAGCGCTAACGTCTCAGGGAAGAAAGTTAAATTAACCAGAACACCGCATGGTGTTCGTTACGAATAACGAACATCCCGAACACCCTAATATTCGCACGAATATCAAGCTCGGACGAACGCGTTCGCTCATCTCTAGTAGTGAGGAATTAGGAAAAATATCTGTCAATAGAATTAGCATTCGGCTGACAACTACTTGAACATGTGCCTTCACCTACCCTGAAAAAAGTGTAGCGCTGCTTGAAACAGAGGCTATCACCAAACCACGAACAATCGGTCACGTCCGACAGAGGATGAAACAGAAAACACAAAGACTAATTGCAACAGGGAGACAAAATACACTCACCAAGATAAAAGTAGAAGAAAGGTCAGGGCCTATCCCTGATCTTAAAGAGGCTGAACCTGTCTAGTGAGCGGAGCACCTACCCTGAAAAGGGTGACACTACAACAGGAGCCTGGGGCTTACCTGTGGTGACCGTAGATGGAATTAAAGAGAGAGACAAGAACCTGGAATAGAACAAGTAAAACAGACCCATTAAGCAGACCTGATAAACACCTGACAAAAGACACAAATAAGAACTAAAACCACACAAGATAATACAGGTACAAAGTGGCAGAAAACTAAAGAACAATACACAGACTAAATACAAATAGTAACCGCTACACAACACCACTTAGCAGATCAGATATACAGTGGAACCCGTTAGTATAACTGGCATCTTCTGCTCAGAGGATCCTGTTAAAATATCTAAAGCAAGCCACTGATAGGCTGGCTGAAACAATAAATGGCCCAGCTAGCCAATCAGCCACAGAGAGATGGGAGTTATTTCTCTCTTGGTGTATAGCACCTGAATGACACTGCAGATATGCCACACTGCACACCATGTGTTACGGCACTCTGACCCCCTGAGCGCCAGGTGGGGTGCTCTGAACTTCCCAGACCCCACTGTCCCTGCCTACTTGCCACGGCCCTGGCTAACCCCAGCGACTGAAAGGAAGAAGCTAACTAGCGGGGGACAGAGTGCCGACAGAAAAGGCAGATGGAGTAACCAAACAGAAAATACAAGCACAAGGCAAAACTGGAAGAGGCTGACAGGCAAACTAGAAGCTGACTGAGACAGGCTGCAGACAGGACTTACTAGGAGCTGACAGAACCAACTAGGGAACTGACTAGATAACTGCAGACAGGACTGACTAGGAGCTGACAGAACCAACTAGGGAACTGACTAGACAACTGCAGACAGGGCTGACTAGGAGCTGACAGAACCAATAACTGGCAGTGAGCTCAGGTCACTGCCAGCCTTATGACTACAGAACTCCGCCCAGGAGCGGAGAGTGGGAGGAGCCAACCCCCCACTCACGGTACAAGAGAAACAGAGGAGTGCGGGGAAGCCCTGACGTCAGAGCTCCAGGACGCCGGAGACGAAGCCGGAGTGGCGCGCGCTGACCGCGGGACCCCGCACTGCACTGCACGGTAACACCATGTGGTTCGGGGCTGACGCCGTGACATCTCCGCGGTCTTATCTCCAAACTCAGAAGCGGCCGGTGTTACACAGTGTGATCAACACAGAAGATTTTCATTCCACACTTGTAAGACAGACGGACCTCCTGATTGCATTACAATGATGGAGGAGCAAAACACTCGTCCACTTTTTATTTTTATGTAACTGAAAAGATCTCAGCTAATTGTTTTTGAGACCCCAGATTAACCCATTATAGACAAGAGGGAGCCATTACTAGTTGTACAATAGCTTACAAAATATATGGTGTCTATGGCCACTTTACAGTAACTCATCGAAGCTTTTGGATGATCTCTTGTCATATGAGCGCATGACTGAATCATTCCAAATTTCAAAAAATTTCTTTGTAATATAAGATCGTATTAAGACCCTTTGGTTTTGTTCATGCATGTGTAAGGACATCTACGGGCATTCTAGCCGCCAGTTTAATGATATTATAATGTAATTACTGTTTATTGAAATGACTCTTTAATTGCGATGATTAAGCATATTGGTACGGCGTGAAGCAGCATCAGGCGCTGTATGGCCAGTGATGATGTGCACACGAGATTTTCAGGACCTGTTTCCCGCCAAAAGGTTGAGCAAATGATAGGAGACTTATATAGTGCCTAATGCCGGGTTCTTAGGGACATATGAGCAATTACGCAGACCTTAGTGCACCTTTTTTGTGCTATGAACAAGGCTTTTTTTGCGGCCATGTTGGCCTATTTTGCTGCAATTTTTATGCCCGTAGGGCAAGTTTTTTGCAAGCGGGACTCAAACACACACCGATTGAAATGGCTAACTCATATAATTAGCTCCAGATGTGTTATTCTTCTTCGCAGTGTTTCACGCATCTACTTGCTTACTGCAGGCATCCCAATTTATTTCTGTGGGGTCTTTTGTGCGCAAATGTAGAAAAATAGAACATGTTCTCTGTTTTTTTTGTGCAACCAAAATACAGGAATGTGAGTGTACAACATTCTTAAAGTGATAAAAACTCAAAGAAACCACAAGTGATAAACACAAAGAACCCCCTTGGAGGAAAAGAGGCATCTAGCTCTTCATGCCCATAGAGTGGCAGTATGTCCATAAGCTGAGAGTCATCCTGCTATACATGCCCATAGAGTGGCAGTATGTCCGTAAGCCAAGAGTCATCCAGCTCTACATGCTCATAGAGTGTCACTGTGTCCATAAGCTGAGATTCATCCAGCTCTTCATGCCCATAGAGTGTCAGTATGTCCATAAGCTGAGAGTCATCCTGCTATACATGCCCATAGAGTGGCAGTATGTCCGTAAGCCAAGAGTCATCCAGCTCTACATGCTCATAGAGTGTCAGTGTGTCCATAAGCTGAGATTCATCCTGCTCTTCATGCCCATAGAGTGTTAGTGTGTCCATAAGCTGAGAGTCATCCTGCTCTTCATGCTCATAGAGTAACAGTATGTCCGTAAGCCAAGAGGTCTACTGTAATTGAGAAAGTATGGCCTAAGTGAGCTGGATGTTCCTTCTGCCACCCATTGAGTGTGTATATTGCACCATAACCACCCAAGAATTATTAGTAAAGAGAGTTTTCTTGCTTCTACATATGGCCCTGACTCACTTACTGTCCAGTCAATAAAATAGTATGGACTACTTCAAGGTTTCCAATATCTATGCTTTTGAACCTGAGTTTGCCCCCTACTTATATTGAGGTCTTACAATAACATACCGCATATGAGAGTCTAATTTTCTATGAACGTCGATGGTCGTCCTACCGAAAACTAATCAATGATAATGAAGTAAAGGCTTAGTCAATAAGCATGTCTAGCCGGCATTTAAAGAGATATTCTGGAAGTGATTTAGTTCTCCTATGGGATAAGTTAAATTGTGAAGGTTTTGACGAATCACATCCTCGTGAATGGAACCAGATTCTGGAGCCGAGTGATTTTAGCAATTTATGAGATCTGGGAGCTGGTGACAGGGTGTTAGAGACTAAACGGTGATTGTCTGTCAGAGCAAAGACTGAAGCACTATAGTGATTAATTCCTACTAAAGAGATGTAATTTATAGAGAATGTTCCTAAGACACATCACCCATGGAGCATCCGATCTGGTGATGCCCGTGCAAAGATTAAAAGGCATGGATGAGAACTTCACCCGTAGACTCTGCATCTCCGATACTCATCGTTACATTGTAGTCAGATATTTGCCCATGATACCCGGTCATAAAAGTGCTGATACATTTATTTACACAACAAGCAGGGCATCATTGAGGTCATTGAAGGAAGCGTTAAGAATTAGGCAATACATCTTACACAATTCGGCACCACAGGACCCGTCTTCCTTCCTTCTATAGATCATATACATCTTTAGCTGACTCCTCATTTTTATGCCCTGGGAAAATGCAATTTCCATAGTAATTTGCCCTGCGTGTAAACAGTGGAGCTGCATCTCATTAGGGCTGTGTAGTAGCTCGGCCAAATTTCCCTCCCATAAATCTACACGTAAATTCTAGTTAACACTTTCGCCTACCGGGCTGGACAGTAAGAAACCTGCGAAGAGTCAGAATTTGTAGCTAATTTCAACACACGTTCCCCCAAGGTGCACCGAGGACAGAATGATGGAATGAGACACTTAGCAAGAATACGAATATACAAGGAACACCCATTAGGAACAGGTAGGTACCAATCCACTCAACAGATGTTAGGCAAGTACAGAGTTAAATTGGCAATGACATGTTTTGTTTTTTTAAAGCTGCAGGTAAGAAAAATCGGCAATCGTAACATTCCGGCACAACTCTAAAACTTGTCCTTCACCAAAATGGATCGAAGACCCGGTCTACTTACGCTTGTGTTGTTGGAAGAGGAGGGTGAAGTGCTGATCGCCTTCTGATGAGTAGCAATCATAACAGACATGTTGCCACGGATTCCTCTTAGCCCGAAATCTTCATCCCTTGGCTTACAATCCTTTGATTCCTACACCCTTCGGTTTACTCCTCGCACTCCTCGCGGTGGGAGAATCAATCAAATTGTGGAACACATCTTGTCATTACAATGCAATGATGTATTAGGAGAAACAGGAGGCTCGCTGCCTTCCATTCATGGATAAATCTTCCCTTTACTATACGGGAACCAGGAAAGAGGCTGCACCGATATTACCCCAGATCTTAAAAAAATAACTTAGCTATGTATTACCGATGGCGTTCTTCTTTCATTTTCCGGAATTTACTGGCGGAAAATATTAAAAAAAAAACCAAAAGGCAAGGATTTAGTTGTTCCAAGCCTCGGTTCACCTCCGGACAAATTCAATGTGGTTGTAATAAAACCCCGACGCTATTGATGCCGCCTCTCACCGAATCATGAATGATACCTCCGGTAAACAACGTAACCTTTCGCCTCGGCTGGCGATGCTCTTTTATTAATCTTGCCTTCATACATGAATATTAAACCGTTTAAATTAATTAACTGAGATCTGGAAACGGAAACCTGCGGAGCGCGATGAAATATAAACATATTTACGTCAATACAGAAGTGCGCACGCACTCCGCGCGGAGATGTTCTGCTTAGATACACTTTCAGCCTTGTAACTATTGCTTTCTCTATAGGACTGCAATTAGAACATTGACATTAAGGCTCTTCTATGCTTCTATGTTACGTTTCTTTTTTCTTTCTCCGGCGTTAGGGTATGATTGAAAGGAATGCGCTACGGATAATTCACAATCCGCCGGTTAAATTATGCAAGGGACAATACATATGGAAATAAGTTGCCGAGGAAGTGATGGACTATTTATGTTTGGCTACGAAACGCGTACATAAATCAAAGTAATGGAGAAAGACAGGCACTGGGATCATTCTCAAATGAAATATGGAAAAATCGGAGCTACAAAAGGGGGAGGAGGGGTTATATGACAAAGTTTTCGAATACGATGCGATGTAGTGGAGCAATGTACTGGATACATTATGTATAAGGCATGAATGAAGTGCAATGCATTTTTCGGGGATGCATCAGCTATTGACATCTACAGATGCAGCGGAGATGAGATTGTCACCTGGAATTACTGAATATGTAGTGTTACATACAACTGTATGTCCTATAGGGGTACAAATGATATCTAACGGTTTTATCAGCTATGGAGAAAGTAACTTTAGAGACGAATCTTTAGAGACGAGCCGGGAGATACTCGGCTAAGGCACTACTCGCTCAAGCAATGTGCCTTAGCGAGTATACTCACTCATCTCTACCCATAATATAATGAATGTTACCATCAGTGTAAAAGAGTGGAAACTTTTTTTTTTGCAAGATGTACTAAGTTACAAGACTTTGGGACTTCGTCAAACCGTAGTAAGAGACAATGGACTACTATGATTGGTGGCCCCAGTTCTTTACTTGGGGACATCTGAGGCCCTTGCAAGGGGTTCATATCTCAGAGTCGGATCCCATCAATGACAGTCAGAACAATCTTTCCACAGAGGTTCGCGAATCACTGAGCTAAATGAAAATGAAGCGCACTGCTTAGGAAAATGAAGTGGAACAGTCAATATTATGCAAATAAGGGAGATGGAATAATACCTCCACAGTGCCACCTATTCGAAGACAGCATTCCTTCGAGCCAAAGTTAGACTCTTTATACAAGCCTTGTAACAATGATGGAAATTGTATAAAGGTTTGTATAAAGAGTCTAACTTTGGCTTTAAGGAATGCTGCCTCCCAATAGGTGGCACTGTGGAGGTATTATTCCATCTCCTTTATTTGCATATTACCCAAAGGAGCATAAATGGCATTTTGAGTCTCCCCACTCACCATCTAGGTGTTCTCCCAAAGGAGAAAAGATAGTGTTTCTGACCCCAGTCAATATTATCCCATAGATTACCAGCATGCTGGCGGGTGGTATAGGTCAAAAATAGCATGAAATGGCAGTAGACATGTTCAGACTAAAAACTGCTGATCCAGATTGAAGCCCAGCCCTCAATAACCCTGCTTTAAGTACCATCCACCAGATCCTATCGGTTGGACTGGGTAAATACCACCCTTCCATCCATTAACCCTTTTCTTTTCCTACGCCTTGTCATGGTTCCTAACTATCATACATACTGGTATTACTGTTGCATTTTTCTATACAATTCCTCACAGGGGCACTAAATGATGGCAATAGCCCTTAAAGGGGTTTCTGGGAAAATACATTTGCCAAAATCCAGTCCGGTTCAAATGATACTGACACTTCCACTCCCAGCCTTGTTTTCACACCGAGTCATTGTGAACTTTTAGGGGTTTGAACTAATTAGTTTCAGTTTGGTTTGAACTAATTCAGACTGAACCCAACTTTTATCAAAAGTTCGGTAAATTGGCGAAGCCAAACTTTTCAAAAGTCCACTGATCACTAGTTATAATCAACAAAAGGGGTGCTGTGGCCATTCAACCAATGTCGCGCAGTGTGGGTCTCTATGGCTTTATCCACAATCCCTTTGTCATAGCTTTATTCAGCTTTTAGATGAGTGCAACTATGAAAACAACAAACTGCCTAGCCCCCTCATGGGGCACTACCTCAATTCTTGAACCCTAACTATCCTCTAACTGAAAACAACACATTCTCTGAGATCCCTCCTCAGCACTTTTGCTCTCACTGAGCTCAAACAAGTCCTTTCTGTATGCCAGCCCTCTTGGAACAGACCACCTTGTCTGTCTCCAACTAGTCTCTGGTCTATCCGCTCCCTGAAGGACACAAACAACACTTCTTGCTGTAAGAAACGGAGATCTGGGTGACTTCATACCTGACACATTGGCTTCCGTGCTCTACGACACGATGAGAGCGCTGAGATCAGTGATTCCGGGTAACTAAGCAACAAAAACTGGTACAAGGGTGCGACCTTTTAGAGAAAGACTTCGAGGCCCGAAATAATAAAATCCAATTTCTCTTTTGAGAATGACCAGCAACACGTGTTTCAGGGCTCACAGCCCCGTCTTCGGTTAAAGCTCAGGGTAAGTACAGCATTAATCAGAGTGAGATTAGACTACAGGGGTTAATGGAAGGCACCAATGTGCTGGACGCGCCGACCAGCAATGCAATCAGAGAAATGTTTTTGGTTGCTGGTCTTTATTAAATACAGGAGAGGTTGTATTTTACTCTTTTGTGCCCCAAAGTCTTTCTTTCCCTAGAAGGTTGTGCCCTTGTACCAGTTTTTGCTGCTTATTTTCCTAGTATTACTTTGGGCATCCCATCTAGTCGGCGGCACCTCCACACCACTAGTCTGGCACTTATCCATACGTCTTTCTTGGCCTTTGACACATTTTAGGCCTTACTGTCACCACTGGATTCCTCCACCTATTTCTTACTTTCTACCTACCTAAGGCAGTGATTGGCTGTAGAGGTCACATGGGTTATAAAGCAATGGTCATATTGGTTACACATGATCTATCCATGCAAACAAGTCAAGTTCTTAAACAACTTAGACAACCCATTTAATGAAATTTCTGGTGGATACATCTGCATATAATGCTCTTATATGCTGTTACTTTTTTTATTATTTGGAATACATGTATGTATTGATGTGGCAAATGTTACCGTGACACTTAATGCATTAGATTTACAATTGGAGAAAATGTTAAAGGGGTTGTCCACTTGTAAACTATTGATGGTGAATGCTTAGGAGAGGCTATCAACAGTAGATTGGTGGGGGTTCACTGCCTGGGACCACTGATCAGCTGTTTATCGGGCTGGTGTGCTTGTGCACTGATCTTATTTCTGCAGGAAGCAGACAGCTCTGTTAGCCAGGTAGCAGGGGCCAGGCTTGATATATCAGGCACATTTCCCATTCAATGTCTGCAATACCAAGCTTGGCCACTGCAATGTGAATGGAGCTGTGTGCTTCCTGCTCAGTGCATAATCCCACCAGCCCAGAGAACAGATGATCGGTGGGCGTCCCAGGCATCACACCTAGGCTGATCTACCATTGCTGACCTATCTCTATCTTACAGATCGGTTACAAGCAGACAACCCCATTTAACTTAATTTTTCAATGTTTTTTAATGTTAAAGGGGTTGTCCCGCGCCGAAACGGGTTTTTTTTTTTTCAACCCCCCCTTCCCCCGTTTGGCGCGAGACAACCCCGATGCAGGGACCTAAAGAAAAATCCGCACAGCGCTTACCTGAATCCCCGCGCTCCGGTGACTTCTTACTTACCGGCTGAAGATGGCCGCCGGCATCTTCTCCCTCCGTGGACCGCAGGGCTTCTGTGCGGTCCATTGCCGATTCTAGCCTCCTGATTGGCTGGAATCGGCACGTGACGGGGCGGAGCTACACGGAGCTACACGGAGCCCCATTGAGAACAGAAGAAGACCCGGACTGCGCAAGCGCGGCTAATTTGGCCATTAGACGGCGAAAATTAGTCGGCTCCATGGGAACGAGGACGCTAGCAACGGAGCAGGTAAGTGAAAAACTTCTTATAACTTCTGTATGGCTCATAATTAATGCACAATGTACATTACAAAGTGCATTAATATGGCCATACAGAAGTGTATAGACCCACTTGCTGCCGCGGGACAACCCCTTTAAGGTGCATTAATAAAGTTTGCTACAATAATGCATTAAGTGTAAAGCTAACATTTGCTTCACTTGTATGTCCTTGGATATAACCATGGCAATCCGAATGAAAGCATCCACTGTTTGCATTGTTTAAAGTTAAAGTTTTTATTATAAAGCTACTTTTATATTTATTGATTAGTTTTATTAAAAAAAATTGGAATTTGCCAATACCTGTGAAAGAAAAATAAATTTCTGTGCAGCCTGCTCCATAATCATCAACAAGGTGCATACAGTATTAAACGGGTTGTCTGGACTTTTTAGTATTCTACTCATCAATAGTTGATCAGTGGGGTTCTGCCACTTAAAATTCCCACTGATCAATTGTTCACCGGGCCAGCTGTGAGTATACATTGGGCTGGAAGCAGATAGCACTGTCTGTATTGGAGTGGTCCGGTTTGGTAGTCCAGGTACAGCTCCCATAAAATCAATGGGAACTTTGCCTGTAATACCAAATTGGCCACTGCAACATGGACAGCACTATCTGCTTCCAGCAGTATTCATACTGGCAGTGGGAATGAGAATCAGCTGGTCATTCTAAATCCCAAGCGACAAACCCCTACTAATCAACTATTGATGATCTATCCTGAGGATAGGCTATCAATAGTAAAGGTCTGGACAGCCCTTTTAATGAAAATGGCTTCTAAGTTAAGTGAGGATTCCTTCCTTTATGGCATGTCCTTACTGGTCTCTGCTCAGAAAATGGTATAATTTCCATGTAACAAACACTACTTGCAACTATAAAGCCACCTCCCCTTTTTCCAGCACTTCACAAGTGTAACAAATAAGGGATCGGAGTATAGTTAATATGGCATTCAACCATTCTTTTTCATGCGATTGTGCCAGAAAGCATGTGCAATTGCGCTGACACATCAGCATGGTGGCTCAGTGGTTTACACTGCTACATTGCAGTCCTGGGTACAAATCTGCCCAAGGGCATCAGCCGCATGGGGTTTGTATGTTCTTCCTGTGTTTGTGCAGGGGGCTACCCTAAAAGGCTAAATTGTTGTCATCCCAATTGGTCTATGAGTTGTTCCAAGTTTTGTCGCAACCATATAGAGGATGCTTGAGGGATGATTTTGATTGGCTGAGGATCCCCAAATAAAAAGGATAACTTCTGCTGCACCATCAGTAGATAACAAAGGGGTTAAATTAGTTCCAGTCGCTGCTGGTGACTGCAGAGAGGTGCTGCCAGGGTGCTATCTGCAAAGAACAACAGGGATTATAGAGAATGGCTGCTGTAAGAGGACTGCGATACTAAAAACTAAGAGACTGCTGCTACAGGAGGCAGACAGAGGGAGGTCACATCCCCAACACAAAGAGGAATCTGAACTATATCAAAAATCCAAGAGTGGTGGTAGAGTCATGTTCCTGACCCCGGATAAGCCTAAGTAAATAGCAGCTATAACTCCGACACAGCGAACCGTAAGTATGGCCGAACTCAAATATCAGATATGCACGCAATTAGGAACAAAGTAGCTAAATAACAGGCCTGTTTACAAGACTAATGGTACTATTGCTCGTTGGTAAAAATTGAGTCTACAGAATAGAGACATAGAATCCGGAGCTCGAATGTTTTGTTTCAAGTGGAGTATCAAGTAGTAGTGAAGTATTAACCCCTTGACTGGGTGCTTGATATTTCTGTTCAACAGTACAGATCTTTTTACAGCATTGTTAATAGTAGTCTACTTTATTGCTATTCTGTATTGTACATAAGGTATTACTAATCCTAGGATATAGTCAGCTAGAGTTAGGTACACTTACGATGTAAGTTAAATGAGTTGTCCAGTTGTAAATTATTGATGGCCTATACTTAGGATAGGCTATCAATAGTAGCTCGGTGTAACTCTGCCGTCTAGGACCCCCACTGTTCAGCTGTTCACTGATCAGTTTGCTTGTAAACTAAGTTGATTCTTTTAAGAAGCAGACGGCTCTGCCTTGGCACTGCAGCCTTCACCTATTCACTCAAATGGGAACTTTGCCTGTAATACTAAGCCTGACCACTGCAGTAGGAACGGAGCTGTCTACTTCCTGCAGAAATCAGCTTAGTTTACAAGCACACTGGTGCAGTGAAGAACTGATCATTTGGAGTCCCAGGGAGCAGACCTCTGCCGATCTACTATTGATGGCCTATCCTAAGGATAGTTTATAACTGGACAACCCCTTTAATTTTATTTACTAGTTATTATAACTTTACTCACTCTAACTCCTCTGTCAGTAAATACATAATACACATTTTTGTAACTCCTTTTGCTGCATTGTATTTTGAATTCCACCACCCGCGACATTGGTGTGGGTTTCCTACCACACTCCAAAAGCATCCTAGTAGGTGCGCTTATTTGGTGAGCCCCCAATGAAGACAGAACTCAATATCAAAGTAATGTACACTGCGGAAGTTCAATAATTGTTGTGTCCCATTTTGTTCTGGTAGGAACATGGCTTTCTAGAAAAGTCTTGTCAGTCCACCATTATATTCCAACAAAGACATTCTCTGAATAGCTACTAGCAAAGTCTCTCACGGAATGGGAAATCAACATGATCCAGAGTTTCACCAGCAGGCACTGCAGGACTTGGATAATTGGTAGTCTGTGTACATATCTAATTAAAATGGAGAGTGGGATACCAATGCATTTGCTGAGGTCTTTGTATCGCCCTGCCTTTACAGAGTTCATTATTTTATAGTTTAGTCACTGGCTTATACTTCGGCTGAAATCATCTTTGTACAAATAACAAGTGCTTGTATTTCTGGGGGAAACTTACAACATAAATGACTTGTGGAATATTACAATAAGTGCAGTAAAATGCAAAGATCAAAGAAAATGATTCTAAAAGGCCAATTTAAGGAATATAACCGAGCAAAACACTTGTCAGGATATGCATGATTCACATCCCTCGTTTCCCACAATAATAATACATAAGTCTTTACAAAGGGGTTGTCTGAGATAACTTATTTCCAAATGCACCCATTCTCTCAATATACTCATACCATTGCAACCAATCACTTTCATGGATTAACAGGGAGTGAGTTGATGAGCTAAGTAAAAAAGAAAGGTCCTGTTCCTGATGTAACTCAGCAGTTTTTGCAGAGAGCCTTGTATGGAATGAGCTGTCCCAGTGCTGCTGGAGAGATGAAGTTTCCTGCACCAGAAAAAGAAAGTGCAACTTGGATTCCTTGGGTGGCACTACCCAGCTGCTGCATCAAGAGTGCCAGAGGAAGGTCTGACGATCATCCAAAGAAAAGTCAGCTGAAATAATTGACTGCAAGTACTGAGCTGTCAATAGGAGAGAGGCCACCAGCGAGTGCAGATAGACTGATAGCCAGTATCTGGATATGTTAGAGTGGTGCGTAATCGTGAGTAACATCACGGCGGCTCATCACCAGTGAAACAGATTATTTTGACATCATCACTGTTCAGCCTCCCCAAAGGTCCTGTGCTGATAATTTGATAGTGGCATATTTCAGTTAGTTAGTCATTTGGTTAAATGTAGTACCACCATGTATGGAGCTATTTACCTCTGGCCAGGACAAACCATTTATTGACTGTGCTAAATAAGCGCTGCAGAATTTGTTGGCGCTATACAAATAAAGATTATTATTATTAGTTCTCTATTGCATGCACCATGTAAGGCTGGGTTCACACAGGACGGATTAGCTGTAGAAATTCCATGCAGAATTTCTGTGCGGCAAATCCACCCAAGGTTCCTAATCCCGGGATGAGCCAGCCATATGAATCTCATCCGTACAGGGTGGCCAATCCATTGCGGCAAAGCCAGGCGGAATCGTCGATGTGGCGCGGAATTGACAACCGCAGCATGTCAATTCTTTTTTTCTTTCCGTTGCAGCCTCACTCCTCTCTATGGGGAGAGAAAGCCACAACGGAATGCTGGCGGCCGAACCGCTCCAAGACTTGCGGCGAAATGCCATGGGCTTTGAATCTGCGGCTCTCCCGCGGAAATCTCGAGGCTTTTTGATGTGGCCAGGCTGCGAGAGTTGTGCGGGATTTCTGCCCAGTGGGAACCTAGCATTAAGGATACCTTAATTGTAGAGTACAACTAAACGCTAGTAAACTGATTGCATTGTATCCAATTAATACTGTTCTATGTTATTGCCGTATCACTCAGTAAAGCATTGTTAGTTCAACTGTACTGGTGTAAAGCCTCCCCATCACCGGTGTCATATTCCACACCTACAACCTGTTACATTTGCGCTCACCAAGTCTGAATCAGAAATGTTTTATATTCATGTTATAATGCAGTTTTATAATGTTTTTATTATGTGTTATTAACCCCTTCAGGACCAACGATTGTTCATTTTTTCCTTTTCTTTTTTCCTCTCTGCTTTCCAAGAGCCATATTTTTTTTTCGTTGACATAGCCGTATGAGGGCTTGTTTTTCTGAGACGAGTTGTATTTTTTAATGGTACCATTCAATGTACAGAGAAACTTTTAACCCTTTGCAATCCAATTTTGGATTCAGGGTTTCCTAGGGGGCTTTCTCTTTCTGCCATTATACAATGGCACCATCTGCTGGCTAGAGCCAGTACTGCGGTATTGGACATGCTGGAGAGGTCCCCAACAACAGAGCAGCCAGTAATATACAGTAAGAATACCCTGCTGGACGTCTTAAGACATCGGAGCTCTACAGCCTTCAATCAGAATGTCTTCAGACATCAGACAGTGGATTGGAAAGGGTTAAAAAGTAAAGAAAAAAAAGTCATTGCACAATTTATTTATTTATTGGGGGGGGGGGGGGGAGTTTTTTAGAGCAGTCCCAGCACAGTAAAAAAATGACATGGACTTTGTTCTGTGGGTCAAGTCACAGGGGCGAACCAAGTCTATGAATAATGAAGCCCTTCACAAAATAGACACTTCCATCTAAAACTTCAAACTTTATTTATACTTATTAAAAAATTGGGGGACAACACGCAATGGCATCAATAGTGTCAGAGGACCAATGACAGAGTATCAGTCAGGCACACCAAACACACAAATCGGTGGATCAAACCCCCTAATATCCCCAATATCCAATATAACTTGGGAAAGGCGTAGTGTGGTATCCTATAGATATGGATAATACAATGGATTCCACACCAAGAAGGATTACTATGCCTTGAGAATTATCCAATGTCCTACAAGGATTTCTTTATCGATTCGAATATCCTAATAGGGGTTTGAATTACATAGGATGATTGGGGTAAACAGGTAATAGTAGAGGAAAAAGATGGAATTTCAACAATCGTGTGGTGTAATTGGGTTATATTTCCTCATCCATCCTTCAGTCTATCATTCAGGACAGTTGGGGTATAGAGGTCATGATAGAAATGAAATTCAACTCTCGGTTTTAATTATTATAGTTCATCATTCATTTCATCACTCAGTTCATTACTCAATGCGTTTCCCCTCCGCTTTGGTGGTTCATCAGGAAATCCTAAACTGATAATGAGTCAAGGAAGAGAAATGATTGCCTCCCTCTAGCCTATTGGACACCAATTATGTGTATGGGGGGTCTGAATATGCTACATCCCAGAGAATCTGCAGTGTAGATGGGAGAGTTAATCCCAACTGATATAAATTCTTGCTCCTAATGTCCGATAACCCGCCACAATAGGGAGTTACTAGGTGAACGGTCAGAGTACTGTTAATACAACAATCAGTCGGGGATAGGAATAGATATATAGATCAAATACTCTCTTCCAGTATATTGGACTACTGATCACAAATTTGGATTTCTAAGCTTTTAATGGTGATAGTCAACATGGTTAAATAAAATGGCCAATTTATAGAGACCACCAGTGAGCCCTGCTGTACTGGATGGCCAAAGAATGTGACACCAGCCACAATCTCAGGGTGAAGTGCCCAACAGCATGTGGGAGGAGATGAAGACTCCCTCCCCGATTGTGGTCACCATGGCAGAGGGGCAGGAGAATCGCCATGGACGCTGGAGCTGGGTAGCAAAGCTGACAATGAAAGAGATCACCAGCAAGCTAGAGCGAACTCCTACCCCCATTATTGCATGATGCCTACGACATACCTATGCATTCTGTAAGGGAGGATGCTGCTCCTGCAGAGCATTTGAGGTCCCTGTGGCCAGGATGATGATGTATTTAGCTGTTATGCCGCATTAATTACCAAAGTGGAAAAAAAATGCCTATAGTAATGTGAATAAGTAATAAATAGCCATGTGCCTTGCTGCTGACAGGAAGAACTATAGAGGAACAGAACGAGATGCATATGTTGGAAAAAGGACAAGTGATGAGCACGCATATTTTGACTCAGAGTGAATATTATAAGTGCCATCGATATAGGATACTGTTGCTTTAAGAGTTTAATGACAGTTATTATATAATGTTAAAAATAACCCAACCCTCCTACAGGACGCGATGCTGTTTACTACGTGTACGTTCAACCACCAACATTAATTCAAACAGACTATGAGTTCTATTTGCCTCCCCTGCTCCCTGGATTTAGAGTGGGATTTGTACAGCATAACAACTCACCCAGGGAACAGTACAACCCAGATCACTACCACCATTACTCCATAATACACCTCTTGGTAGAGCTGGTTTGAGGAGCGACATTTTTAACTGCCACCGTGGAGGGGAAACAGCTTGCACTGAGACACTAGATGTGTAAGGGGCTACCTTAAAGGGTTAAAATGTTGTTGCGGAAAAAGACTGTGATTTGCACCAAATTTAGGTGCATTAGAACTGAGCATGCTCAGTAGGAACTTTCTAAAGACTGGAGCCTGGGTTATAAAACTGCCCTTTTTTGTGCTGAGTCACAGTGGAGAGACAGTGCTGAGCAGAGATAGGTGCTAATGAAGCTGGCATTGAGAGAGCTGCTGCCTGTGAGGGGAAGCTGCTGAGGAAGGACAGTAGGAGAGACTGATCGGAGTCTGGAGGCAAGAGAAAGACACTGCTGTGTCCCCAGACCAATGGGACACCTGAACAGTGACAAGGATTTACAAAAAGCGTGGTAGAGGAGGACGTCTGACTCTGGACTAGCCTGGGTCAGTCAAATGGAGTACTCTAATGCAACATATCGTAAGTGAGGCTAGCCTCATTCTCACAATAGGTGTGAACACTGAGGAAAGTTTTTAAGATAGTGTGTTAGCAGGCCTGAACTTTCTGGTTATGGATTGTGTTATTTAAAGGGACATTATACTGTATATGAATACTGCAACCAGCTTTTCGAAGAGGCTGTGTGCGAATGTTAACCCCTAAGGGCGACTACCCACTACAGTTCTTTTTCACTGTGAAATTCGCAGCGTTTTTTTTCTCCAGGGGTCTATGGGACTTGTTAATGTTAAAATCGCATCACGCAAAATTGCAATTTCACAGAAAATTGTGATTTTGCCGAGATGCGTTTTTAACATTAGAAAGACCCATAGACACTTAGAAAAAAAAAACGCAGCAAATTAACAAACGCTACTGGGTAGTCGCCCTAAGGCGGAAGCTGTGTCACTCGGCCATATATGCCATAATATTGTATGAAACGGTGTTAATTTTATTGATATTGTTCTCCTGAAATTACTTCATACTGTGCACAAAGTATCATCCTTAGGATCCAGTTAGCTGAAGTTAGCAACTAGTGATAAGCGAGCATTGCCCTTAGCGAGTACCTGCCCGCTCAAGAGAAAAGGTTCGGCTGCCGGCGGTGGGCAGGGAGCGGCGGGGAAGAGCGGGGAGGAATGGAGGGGATATCTCTCTCTCCCTCTCTTCCCCCCACTCCCCCTGCTCACTGCCGCAACTCACCTCTCACCCGCTCCGGCAGCCGAAACTTTTCTCTCGAGCGGGCAGGTACTTGCTAAGGGCAATGCTCGCTCGAGCAATTGCCCTTAGCGAGTATGCTCGCTCATCTCTACTAGCACCATGCGATTGCATATCCATTATTACTATACTGTTATTGCTTATCTCTATTCTTGTGTTTACCAATAAACATTGTATATTTTGGTTACTCCATCTGCTGCATCGTATCCTGAATCCTACATCGTGCCATCGCCTGCTACATTTCGTCTGCAAAAAAATCAGACTTTCTTGTAGGAAATCCATCACACTCCTCTGGGACACCAGCGTATTCTCCAACACTTCTACAGACACATTGCATTTCTCAGGTACAAGATAAAGAGCTAAAAATATTTGCATTTTTGTACAGCGGAGAAAAGAAAAAAAGAGTGAGAAAAAGAAAAAAATTGCAAGACATACTGATAGCATAATCATCATGCAAGGTCTTCACTATGAAGCTGTTATGGCTCACCGGGCATTGGAGGTGCAAGCGGGTACCCCCATTCCTCTCATCTTACACTCTAGGCTCTGTTTACTCTACGCCTGGCCTCTACTGCCTGGTCTGAGTCCATAGGGCTCACTGTCAGCATCCACTCCTTAATTCTGTCCTCTGCTAATCTTGCTTTATCTCTGACTATTTTAGGCATCCTTTCCCATGGAGTATTTCTAAACAATCAATCTACATTAGCCATTGTGACAAAACCCCAGTTTGTACATTCCGGTCTTTGACTCCTGTTCTGACTTTCGACTATTCTGACCTCTATGCTCCTTGACCTCGGGTCTGCTTTTTGAAATGTGCTATTGCTCACTGCCTGCCCTAATCATCTGCCTGGACTTTGCTTCTGCATCAGCATCCACACCATCGGGACTATTTGTAAGAGTAATGACCTGGGGATGCCGCAGCAAAGACCGTATCCTGATTGGAGCAGTCAAGGGTAAAAATTGGGCTCCCCCAGGTGCTGCCTCTGTAGATAGCCCAAAGCTAAACTTGTGTGCGGCATGGTGGGTTCCCATTAGATAGAAACATTCATTAGAATCATCCTTAAGCCACATTCTAACCTTTTTGGCATCTTTTTCACTACCCGCACTCAACTGGTATAGAAATTCAGAGCAATCAGCACATTTTCACATAGTATATATTGCAAAATTAGAGATGCAAGTATTGAAAGAAGACCCATAACTACTTCTTTAATTTACTGTAGGTCATTTATAAAACAGAATCTTCAGGGGAGGGAGGGGGAATCACAAACGTCTTATTATGTCAGGAAAGAGAAAATCCTGCATGGGCTGCAGAAGGAGCGATCAGTCCAAGAAATAAAGGGGTTATCCAGGCAGTGCCCACCAGGATACAACCAGGGGTCGGAACGAAAGCGCTGCTCCGACCTCTGTGTAGTGGCCGGTGCTCATAATTGCAAGCACGGCTCTCATTGCAATCAAGGGGAGCTACTCTTGTAATTGCAGGCGCAGCTCCCATTAATTTTAATGACAGCTGTGCTTGCAATTACGAGCACCAGCAACTACACAGGGGTCGGAGCAGTACCTCCACTCCGACCCTGGTGGGTGCTGCCTGGATAACCCCTTTAAATTACACTGATAAATAAAAGCTAGAGAAGGCAGCAGCATCCCGGACGTACAGAGTCACCAAATTGAATTTTTCCTTTTTTTGGACAACTCATCCAAACTTCATGGCAGCCAACACTGTTTACAGACACAATAGAAAACCATAGTGAATTATAAAGATTCTAAGTGATATATGTCTAGGGTGCAGAATACTGATATGACCTCATTACCAGCATTTACTGGGAGCTAGAAAATGCTGAGAACTATAGTATAATAACCTGCTCAGGTACCACCGCCCTCAGGTCAGGCTCACACCAACGGGTCACATTCCGCATGTGGGAGGCCTGCAGTGGAGTACAGCAGTGAGCCCGGCCGGTTACCCTGCGTACCTGATTTCTCTGCATTGCAGATGACCTCAGCGGCTTGCCAGCGGTCATGCACAGTATAATTTTTTTCTCATTGTTTGTTTTTCCAGCGCCATCGCTAATTGCATATGGGCTGCAGGTTGGACACCCCCATTGACTTCAATTGAGGCCATCCGCAGCAACATAGAGCATGCTGCGATTTTTTTTCTACTCGAGGAAAACGCAATTCGCATCCTCAAGTGTGAAGGAAAAATCGAAAGTTCATGCCTTTCAATGCCTGCATTTTGAATGTGTGATAAACCCTATGAGAGAAGGAGATAAGCAAAAGCGACTTATGTGTCAGGAAGCCTTCTAGAATTTTAAATTGAGATCGCTATATCTATTTGAATTAAATAATAAAACCGATTTGATATATATATATATATATATATATATATATATCAAATATATATACAGTATATATATATATATGTCGTGTACAGAAGTTAATGTGCACATCTGTTCTGGAAGTTGCTGGATGGTCTATGTAGTCTTGTGTTGCTGTATTTGTCCACTGTCTTCTATGTGTATGGATATGATGTGTATTGCACATTTGCAGCACTAAATGGGTTAGGCCACCTGCACACGAGCGGAAATCCCGCCGCGGGATTTCCTGCGGGATTTCCGCCGCTGAAAGTTTGCATAGGAGTGCATTAAAATATGCACTCCTATGCAGACGGCCGCGGTTTGGCCGCGCGAAATCTCGCGCGGCAAACAAACCGCGGCATGTCCTAATTTTCTGCGGGGCACGCACTCACCTGGCACATGAAAGAGCCGGGGCCGCCAGGCGCGGGTGAGTACGCGCTCGTCCCTGCAGGCGCTCGGGTCGGATCGCGCGGCGAGAATTCTCGCTGCCGGATCCGACTCGCTCGTCTGCAGGCGGCCTTACTGTCTGGGTTATGTCTGGGAAAGTATCTATTTGTATGTCATGTGACCTTGTTTTATATATGTGGGTGCAAGGTGCTTGAGTGAGGTTTTCTAGTCTTTTCTGCCTGGTTGTGTTTCTGGGAAGCAGTAAGAGAGCCTGGCCTGTATTCAGACGCCCTCAGTCTGAGTACAAGAAGAGATGGAAGAGGCTGAGATTATACCCCTCTAATGCCGCAAACCCCTTCTTCTACTTTCCCTTTGGAGTGTAAGGTGAAGAGTGTCTCAAGTTCTATGAGAGTGGACCAGTAGAGTGTTGGTGGAGTTTCCTAAGAGTCAGTGTCCGGGACCAGGGAACCACAGATAACTAAGCCTGTGTAAGTCACTCTGTTTTTCCAGTGTTTCCTCCCTGTCGCGTCACGTGTTCTAAACTCTCACTAATGTACCGGTGGATGTAAAGAGGACTGTTGTGAACTGTTATTTTAAGTCACTCAGTAAACGGCTTTACCGACCATTCCCAGTTTGGCCTTTTGAATTATGAGTGTAGACTCTTATTTATTCTCCGAAGAGATCACCACCGGGGAAGGAACGGTGGCGTCACGAGTGACAAAGAAGAACCAAGGCAATCCACTTGTGGGTTTCCTTATTTATTATAGTCTGCCCGCACCCCTTGGATGTGTCCCTGGTTATCCTCCAGGTGGGAGACGGTAGTGCCACCGTGACAAGTGAACTACTCTACCCCTACTGTCTCCTAGGCTGGGGCTCATTCCTCGGACACAGCATATATATATCAATAATAAGGAATGAGAAATAGTTTATGGTGAATGCTAATGTAGTAGTAATGTCGCATGATTCTTTTCTCAGTTTTTGATTGGTTGAGATTACTTATAATGCTTCAGATTTTCATTGTTAGGATGCCATGACTAAGAGCAGTAATGCTAGAAACATGTAGGAACTATGATAAACACCGCATGGAAACAGCTTTAGAAATACAAGCTACATTTTTAAAAAAGTGCTGGAATTTTATGCATTCATTCTGAAGTAACACAATTACCGGCCGTCCACTGGGTTTTCTTTGCACTTCTTGAACCGGCTGAATTGAATTAAGAAGAGTGGGTGAGCTGACTTCTTTCTAGTTGATATATTGACTATCGTTGGTAGAAACGCAACAAATTGACAAAACTGCATATCAGGGCTCCGAAAATGAAAAGAATGAACATTGCAGTCTGAAGCTTAGTGTAACTTTTTTAAACCCATGCTAACCACAAATATATGTTAAAATATTTATTTTCAATGTTAACGGTGTCCAAAGGTGTAATGTTGGATGTAATATAAAGCAATGTAGGTCCATACCTTCGGATAGTAGAGGTTGGAGGAGTTGTCCAGGGAGGAGAAATACCGCACCCAGTGGTGTGTGTGTGTGTGTGAGTGAAGTCTAAGGGTATTGTATAGAGTAAACCTTATCTACTTGGTCTGCCCAGCTTTTGCATAGGGGGGATTCAGGCGTGCTCTAAAAACGCACCTTTTCAGGGAGGCATACCGCATTCCCTAAACAAACCCCTCTGTACTCCGCCTGATAACATGCTCCCTGACCTACTGACTGCAATCCCTGCTAGCCATCATAAACCGCTCCTGCAGTCACACCGTTTCTGCCGTCACACGGCTAAATGTCTGACCATTGTCTATGGGTATAGCATCCCTCACTCTCCACCCCGCCATACCGTGCACATCTCCAGCCCCTTTACCTTCTGTATCACCCCATTACTTGTAGTATGTAAGCTCGTTGGAGCAGGACCCTCACCCCTATTGTTTCCATCAGCTGATTACTATGTAACCGTGGTTCTGTAATTTTTGTACTTTTGTCTCCGTTTTCTCCCTGTCTATGTAAGCGCTGCGGAATATGTTGGCGCTATACAAATAAAGTTTATTATTATTCAGGGAGCCCCTTCAATAGCTAAAACTGTGGCAGCTCTGACCTAGGAAATTTTGTAGCGGACGACAGGTCACATGCTTGTGGATGATGCTCTGCTGAACTTTAAAGAGACTTGGTCACCATATTTTTGCACCCCTCTATGACGGCAGCATTAGGTAGTGACCGTCGCACTGATTACAGTGATATGTCCACTATGTGGATCTGTGCAGGAATTTTGGAGAAACTTCCATTTTAACAGTAGCAGCACATGCATAGAGGGCTACAGGAAGTAGTCCTGGATATTCATGAGCTGCAGGCTAGCCACATCAACCCCACCCTCCAACCACTGGTTGACTGCTGTCTGTCTATTACTGTGCATAGAGAGAGCTGCCAATCATCTGCTGGAGGGTGGGTGTGGCTAGCCTGCAGCTCATGAATATGCAGGATTAGTTCTGTGTCTGGCTGCTCCTAATTAAATGCAAGATTCTCCCAAACTACTGCACAGATATATCACTGCGACAAGTACTACCTTATGGTGCTCTCAGTGATGGCTGTAAAAAGATGGTGACAGAGTCCCTTTAGTAATTTGTCACTTCCAGGTTTGCACTTGGTTCATCAGTTACACTGCACTGTCAACTGACTTCCGCTGTCAACAGAGACCGGGGACACAGCAGGGCTGCAGAGCTGGATCACCGAGACCAAGGGCAGGTAAGTACTGTTTGAGTTGTTATTTTTAGGCAATCTGCACCGGACATTAAGTTTCTAAAAAATAACCAAACAGCCGCTTTACATTCCATTTTTTATAGATCATGTAATAACCAGATGATATTGAACACCACAGACGCATTTTGGATGCTATATGCGTCCTTAATCATTGCATTCGAAACATCATACCTGCCACTTATTTATAACACATGGAATCCTATTATGAACTCTTAATGGGGGCATGTGATTTCCCTATTTTCGGTTCACTTACAGGTAACTCAACAGTCATCAAGCCAATTAGTTCATCTATGCATCCAGGATATTATAAGATCCCCTTAGGATCTGTTCTATTCAGGGGCATCCCCACCATGAGGCAATCTGAGTCTGTTGCCTCAGGTAGCAGTCTGCAGCAACTCAGAGGGGAGGTGGTAAGGATGCCAACCGGCTGGTATGTCACTGGCCTGGCAGATAATTAAGGCTAGCATTTATTCTTTACCAGCCATATTAGTGGCTGGTAAAAAATAATTGTCTGCTGCTAGCCGGCTGGGTAGTTGCCCAGCAGCATCAAGCATTTAAGTCCATCTGTAGCGCCTGTCTAGGGGCTGCTGCTGTAATCAGCGCAGGACAGAGAAGCAGACCTCTATGCAGTGCAGATGCCAGAGGAACGAGGCCAGGGGATCACAATCTGACTACAGCGGCCGCTGAATAGGAGCTACAGCCAGAGTGAGTTAAATGCTCTAGGGTGTCGGGTTGCTGCCCTGCTGGAGGCCCACTAAAGAAACACTATTACTACCGGGCCACTATAGGGGTCACTGTTACTACTGGTGTCATTAAGGGGTTACTTTTACTATTGGTCCACTAAGTTGGACACTTACTAATGGGGCCACTACTGGGGGGTACTATGACTTTATATTTTCAGACAAGTCTCAATGGTTCAATAATGTGTTAAGTATCTTAAGCATTGGTGCTTTCAATGCCTATAAAATGAGAGCTTTGATTTGGAAGGGGGTAAAGGGTTGGGGAACCATTTTACACTTTGCCTCAGGTAGCAGAAAACTTGGGTCACCCCTGGTTCTATCCTTCCGCAGAGTGCAGAGGATCCAAAAAGGCAACCGTTCAGTGGCAGGCTAGGCAAGGATTCACTGACTACTGACAATCTGCTGCATGCTATCATAAGATCTTAATTTTTTGCAATACGCATCCCATTTAGGAGAATTCTCCTTCCCTGTGCAGCGGCCCGGTATTACCCTTCGTGCTGCGGCAGATGGCGGGATAGCACACTTACTTTTGTCATGGGGGCTCTACCACCTTCACCTTCAAGGCCCCAAAGCATAGCCCCTCAGAGGTCCCGTAAATAATACTTGCGTAGGGAACTGTTCAATACCTAATTGTCTTCGTGACGCCAGTGCCCCTTTGCAATCTTGAGTATAAATAACAAAGTCTACAGCTTTTGCACACAGTTTTTCTCTTTAGTCTTAATTCAAACGGTCTGGTTCCATTACATGGTTTCTTAATCAAAGGTGTGCAAACACTTGTTCTTAAATCCTTCCCTCCACAAGTTTACATCCAGAAGTCACTCTCTCTCCTTTGATGCATCCGCAGTCTAGGTTATCTAACGAACCCTTGTTGGAGGGCTCCCATTGCAAAATTAGGCATACATCTCAGTACAGTTCCTCTCTTAAATAACTCCATACTCCCCAACTCCAGATATACAGTCTCTCTTACATGCACTCCTTAGTGAAGCATACATATGGAGGAACCATGTACACACCACTGCTGACTCCAGGAAAACACGATCTGCTCCCCGATCTCTCCCAAGGAAAGGCCTTCCATTGCTGCGGTAGGGAGCCTGAGACATGACACGGGTAAGCTCCAGGACCCCTGTCTCCTCACACAGTTCTTTTTCTCTATCGCATCTCCACTCTCCAACCAACTCCTTTCACGTCTTTCTCCCGACTACCACGCAATTGTCTAACTCCTCCCACTCTCACCTGACTCACTCCACATCACATGTACACACAGAAGGATAGTAGGGACAATACACATAACCAGACTAGACTGATATAACACCAAACACTAGGTATTAACCCATTCCTGACCTGTCTGAGTCAATACACATCACACTACACAATCCACAACTTTGAACAATGCCATGAGACACACATAAATACACCACAGGAACAAATACAAATACAAATACATTCTCACTCTGGGCCACTACAGCTGCAACAAACTTCAGTAAAATACATAGTAACATAGTATGTAAGGCCGAAAAAAGACATATGTCCATCCAGTTCAGCCTATTACCTGCCAGTGTTTATCCAGAAGAAGGGGGAAAAAACAATGAGGTAGAAGTCAATTTTCCTCATTTAAGGGAGAAAATTCCTTCCCGGTTCCAATCTGGCATTCAGAATAATCCCTGGATAAACAACATTTTCCTACATTCAGAAAATATGAGCTTCTTCTAGATTCTACTACCCTGTTTCCCTGAAAATAAGACATACCCTGAAAATAAGACTTAGCATGATTTTCCAGAATCTTTGAGGATGCAAAATGATTAGAGATGAGCGAGCACCAAAATGCTCGGGTGCTCGTTACTCGAGTCGAACTTTCAGTGATGCTCGAGAGTGCGTTTCGGGTAACGAACCCCATTGAAGTCAATGAGCGACTCGAGCATTTTTGTATATCGCCGATGCTCACTAAGGTTTTCATTTGTGAAAACTTGGGAAATTCAAGAAAGTGATGGGAACGACACAGAAACGGATAGGGCAGGCGAGGGGCTACATGTTGGGCTGCATCTTAAGTTCCCAGGTCCGACTATTAAGCCACAATAATGGCAAGAGTGAGACACCCCCCCCCACACACACACACACTGTCAGCATAAAGATCGTTCTCCTCTGCCACAGCTGTAACAGCTGTGACAGAGAAGAACGATGTTATCCCATTGAATTCAATAGAGCCGGCAATACAGCTGGCTCCATTGAAAGCAATGGGCTGCGGCGATCGCGGGATGAATTGTCAGGAAGGGGTTAATTATATAAGCCCTTCCCTGCAATTCATCCAGAAATGTGTAAAAATAAAAAATATATATACTCACCTGGTCCCGGCAGACGGAGTTCAGCGCGGCCAGCGGCAGTCCTCCTGAACTGCTCTGAACAGCTGTGAGTAGTATTCAGCAGCCAGGGATTTAAAATCCCCGCCTGCTGAATGAGCTGCCTCTAATTGGTCACAGCCTGACCAATCAGAGGCAGATTCCACTCACACACCCATTCATGAATTTATGAATGGGTGTGTGACTGCTGCCTCTCATCTGATTGGTCCCGCTGAGCCAATCAGAGGCAGCAGTCACTCATCCATCCTTCCGAGGTCGGTAAAATGAGTACCCAGCTTGCTGAGGGGGTGAAAGATGACTGGGGAAGGCAATGCCAACCCCCTTCCTCCCCCACAAAAACATTATGCCAAGAAAATTTCACAATGTGACATCACCCGAGGAGTCAGTCATGACTCAGTGCTTGCACCAAGAGACTTTACCTTACCTACTATATACTACAATACTTCGGTGATTTTTAGTTTTGCCTATGAAGAACAGCCTGCACAGCATCTATGCAAGTAGTCTTGGAAGTCTTCAGCTGTCTCTAGGCTGCTAGCCCATCGGCACCCCCAACAATGCGATTGGCGTTGACTGTATAGACGCATGGTCAGCTTTGACTGTGGCATCTAAAGAGTTAACTTTTAACAACCAGAGGTTACTCTGATCGTGACAGTTTTCGTCAGGTGATACGGTTGGTGGCCACTGGGTATGGAGCAGAATCAGGTCTTGAACCCGCTCCATACATCCTTCATGACTGCACCACGTATATTTACATCATGAGGTCGAGAAGGGGTTAATTAAGGGTTCATGTAAATAAGAATCTCCGTATGTTTGTGTAGGAAATCTAAGAAATATACGGCTAGAGTAGACTCCGGTGCATCTCCTTCGTAACTCCTTAGAGAACAGCGAACCAACCGTGTAAATAGCTAGAATTCTTCACAGAAGGTGGCGAACCATTCACTCATCTCTAATCGCCGCCATCTAATCGGTTATCGTGAGGAACAGATAAAGGATGAAGGCGCAGAGCGAATTAATGGACGAAAATCATCTTAAATACACAAGAAAATCTCAGCTGTCCTCCTTCGAAGAAATGTGATCACTTCTATCGCCATAAAACCGGGCTTGTCACACTTTACGTTGGCTAATGCTGAAACAATCCGGAATGTTCCTCCAACTTCTCCCTTAAGTCATTTCCTTTACAATTTACCAGTTCAGCGGTTTACGCTGCGCAGACGACTCGCCATAATTACGTTGGTTACAAAAGCTAATTTTCATGAAAGGTTAGCTACAAATGGCGATATTGATTACAGTCAGGCGCTAATTTTAGCTCATTGGTTTCTATTTTTAGTTTAGGAGAAACAGATGAAACAGATTAAACCCCGTTCCTTGTTTTCTGTAAGATGGAACATTTTTAAAGGGAGAGTCCAGATTTGTCACCATTTGCTTCAAATGCTGAATTGAAACAGTTTAGGCTTAAAGTGGCCCTCCGGTTTCGGGACAAAATTTTCTCCCCGGACCACAATGGATGGGCCATATATTAGGGTGAATGCACACTGGTGGAAATTCCGTGGCAAGATTTCCCTCTGCTGTAGCATTGCATTGGTTTATGCAATCCTATGCAGACAGCCGCGATGTGCCGTGAAAACTCCCGCGGTAAACAAATCGCGGCATATCCTATTTCTGTGCGAGTCTCGCAGAGGCCCGCACAGGAATGTCACTACTGAAGCGCCAGTTCTGCACTGCGCATGTGCGGCTGTGCGCCCGCCGGCACATCACAGAGCAGAGAGAAGACACTGGAGGAGGTGAGCAGCGGGTCACTGCAGGGGCATGGGTCGCATTCCGCTGTGAGAATTCTCGCAGCAGAATCCGACCCGACCGCCTGCATTCACCCTTACCTGCAATCCGATCTGCAGCTTCCGGTTCAGTTTTTTTTTTTTAGCTATCCAAGATGGCAGACACAATCCTAGGTCTCTTTCACACGAGCGTGTTCACACAGCTAAGTTTAGACATTAGAAGTCATTGGGAGGATTTCTACCAACCGAGGGAATTCCGAACATCAGAGCGTTTTTTCCTGCAGCACTCGACCGTGTGAATGGGCAATTTCAATGCTAATTAAGCTCGGGACTTGATGACGGAAAATCGTCCATTCATACTATTTTTTGGACAATTAGACGCTATTTTTTGGGGTGGGTAACTTCGAGGCCTGAAGACCCTTTAAGACAGAATGATTATTGTTTAAAAAATTGTTTAAACGAGCGAAATGATTGATTGGTCAGTGTAAACAGGCTAACGATTGAATGATGAACTTTGGTTAGTTTGCTTACTGTTCATGGTTCATCACATGCAAGCAGAGAAAACATTGTTGGCTCATTTGCCAATTGTTCGGTTTAACCCCTTAATGACGCAGCCCTTTTTTCCCATTTTTGTTTTTTTCTCCCCCCCTTTTAAAAAATTGTAACTTCTTTATTTATCCATAGCTGTGGCTGTATGAGGGCTTGTTTTTTGTGGGACGAGTTGTATTTTTTAATGGTACTATTTAATGTACCATATAATGTACTGAAAAACTTTGAAAAAATTCTTAAGTGGAGTAGAATGATAAAAAAAAACAAGATTCCGCCATATTTCCTGTTTCTACGGCGCACAAGCGGCAGCATAAATGACCCGATAACTTTTTTCTATGGGTCAGTAGGTACGATTACTACGATACCAAACATATAGTTCTTTTTGCTGTAGTACATTTATTTTTTTTCAAAAACATTTAATTTTTTTAAAAATAATGTTCTGCCGCCATCTTCTGCGTGCAATAACATTTTTATTTTTCCGTCAATGTAGTTGTGTGAGGACTCATTTTTTGCGAGACATCCTATAGTTTACATTTGTACCTTTTTGGAATACATACGACTTTTTAATCGCTTTTTATTGCATTTTTTTTCTGGGAGACAGGGTGAACGAGAAAGCACATTTTCGGTCTTCTTTATTTTATTTTTTTTCGGACGACGTTCACTGTGTGGGGTAAATATTGTGCTACTTTGATAGATCGGATGGATGGGGTAGTTTTTTCAATGTATATGTTTTTTCCAGGTGTTTAATTTTCTATAGAGAAGTCTATAGCAATTCACATGAAAAAAATGCCATACCTAGAGCATGTTGGGTTAAAAAAAAAACAGAACAGAAAAAGCAAAAAACACCATGGGTCTAAAAAACACACAAAGCAATTGAGAAAAAAGGCCACGAATAAAAGTAAGAAAAATACAGTGTGGTAGATTTACTGCTGAAAATGTGCATAAATTGCACCAGAAAACTGTCTTACACAATGTGCACCACATTTGTAAAGTATTTTAGACATTTTTTTTTAACATGTCTGAAAAAGGGGAGTGGTTTATCAGGAAGGGGAGTGGGTTCAAGGGAACATGGGTGCGGCGTAAATGTGACCTCACTCCTCAAAAATGCTAAAAGTCTGCTAAAAGGTGTCCTAAATTCATGACAGTCTAAAAATGCTCCAGATTTCTCATCCAGCATGAGCCACTGGGATAATCCTGTCTATCTGTCTCTAGACTGTTGCAATTACAGCCTGTGTGCCACATCCTGTAAAACCGGGGTAGCTTCAGCTGAAATGATACATTGACTGTTCTAGTATTGCTCTGTATGTGGCTGCGGTCTATGAGACCCTGCTGTATAAGCTCTTTACATGATCACTGACTTTCCAACAAACGTGTGTGATAGCCAATGGGATAAATAGCAAAAGTGCAAACCCGAGTTACCTAAAATAATACTTTTGTGCCGAAAATCTAAAGTGCTACCTTCATTTTAATTCACAGCCCACTACCTGTTGTAAAGTGAAGTCTATAGAAATAACAAGATGAGGAATAGGAAGTGTAGAAAGGCAACGACTCATACTGCCCATAAGAATCTATGCAAAGTGGATGAGAAGGAGGAGCGAAAAAAGAGGTGAGGCTCACTCACACCAAGAAGGCTGTAGCTAGTAGTAAGTGATTTTCAGCTGCTGAAATCACATTTACACTTCTTAGTACTGCTGTATAACATCCTCGATGCTGCACTAACTATTGAGGGTGCATTACAGAGAGATAGAGAATAGATCCTGTTCTTCTATGTGTGCAGTACATGGAAGACATCATAATAGCTGCCTACACCCACCAACTCAGGTAGATAGAGAAGAGATCCTGATTTCCTATGTGTGCAGTACATGGGAGATATCATAGTAGCAGTTTACACCCATCCAGGGGCATAACTATAGAGGATGCAGGGGATGCGGTTGCACCCGGGCCCAGGAGCCTTAGGGGGCCCATAAGGTCTCTCTTCTCCCAGTACTATAAGTAAAGCATTATAGTTGGGGGCCCTGTTACGAGTTTTGCATCAGGGCCCAGGAGCTTCAAGTTATGCCTCTGCACCCATCAGTTCAGAAATAAAGAGATCCTGATCTTCTATGTGTACAGCATATAAAGACATCATAGCAGCAGTCTACACCTACCAGCTCAGAGATAAAGAATAGATTCTGCTCTCCTATTTGTGCAGTACATGAGAGACATCATAGCAGCAGTCTACACCACCAGCTCAGAGATAGAGAATAGGTTCTGCTCTCCTATGTGTGCAGTGTATGAAGACATCATAGCAGCGGTCTACACCCACCAGCAGAGAGATAGAAAGGACATCCTGCTCTCCTATGTGTGCAGTGTATGAAGACATCATAGCAGCAGTCTACACCCACCAGCTCAGAGATAGAGAGGAAGAGATCCTGCTCTCCTATGTGTGCAGTGTATGAAGACATCATAGCAGCAGTCTACACCCACCAGTTCAGAGAGAAGGACAGAAGAGATCCTGCTCCCCTATGTGTGCAGTGTATGGAGACATTGTAGCTGCAGTCTACACCCACCAGCTCAGAGATAGAGAGGAAGGGATCCTGCTCCCCTATGTGTGCAGTGTATGGAGACATCATAGCAGCAGTCTACACCCACCAGCTCAGAGATAGAGAACAGATTCCGCTCTCCTATATGCGCAGTGCATGGAGACATAATAGCAGCAGTCTACACCCACCAGCTCAGAGAAGACTGAAAATTCTGGATTAAGATTGCAGAGATGAAAACTTGTGATAACTTCAGTAATCAAATCCTGTAACAGCCGTCCAGAAATAGTGTTATTCCTCATGTACACTTGGCAGCTTATTCTGAAAATCCACCTGAAAACATGTGTACACCTTAAGAATCATATGCAATGGCCTTCCTTCGTATAACCTACAAGATCTTTACATCCCCAAGGAAACGTTGCTAGTTTATGAACATGTTGATCCATTTGTTGAGGTCATGTCAAATTACGGCTGCTCATCCTCTCCGAACGCTTGTTGAGCTTTGCGTGTGTCATCTATTTTTCACCGGATACCATTATACTCCCTAAGCATCCAGTATTTGCAGCAGCATGAATAAAACAAGCTTTCTTATTCAGCCCGATTAAGTTTTGTTTCCCTCATTAGGAGTTTTAATCCGCAGACTGCGTCTCATTGATATTACTTATAACTGGTTCCATGTGGAAGCTCATCAGAAAGTGTAACACCGCAGATGGTGCAAATAATTTCTGCCGTGTTAATTGAGTTACCAGGGGAGGAAATTCAAAGCGTAAGAGACCAAACAAAAAGCACTAATGACTACATTTATTAAAAAGCGCAATGCCTGGCTGCTTCACTGAGAATATGGAAAAAACTCTAAATAAAAACAGTAAGATGGACTAAAATATTAAAAAGCAATTCCACATCGCCGAAGGTAGAACGCGCTGCGGGCGCATTATACAGATAGCTGCCAACAAAATCAATACCGAGATGCTTCTTGCAAATCAAAGGACACAGCTTCTATCCATTTACTTCTTGATGAAGTCATATAACTGGACCGTAACTGCAATAAATGGAAGATCGGAGAGCTGGACGATACGGGGATGTTATCAGTTTGTCGAATTAAATGTCTAGTAATGTCCTAAGGATGCCGGCTGCCTCAAAAACTGGGATTTTCCAAAAATTTGAAATATAAGCCATTGCTATTTAAAGGGAAACTGTCACAAGGTTTTACCCTTCCGAACCCCTTTGTAGCTGCATATCAATCGGCGATGAAGCTTTCTAAACTGGCTTCTTTTACGAAGCATAAGAACAGCATTCTGGTAGCTTTCAGCCTGTGCAGAGTGTTAAAGCTGCAGTATGGAATCCTAAGCTCTGACTCACGACCTGAAGGTTGCAGGTTCAATCCCTGAATGGTTCAGGTAGCCAGCTCAAGGTTGACTTCCATCCTTCCGAGGTCGGTAAAATGAGTACCCAGCTTGCTGGGGGGTAATAAATAAATTACTTGAAAGTGCTGCGGAATTAGTTGGCGCCATACAAATAACAAGTCCCTTCCTCTTTTTAAAGCTTTACATGGCGTGAATTGCACTTGGTTAGAAAAACAGGACAAGGTGTCAGATGAGACGCAGAGCCGATCCTGTACCCTTGCAGAGATGCCAGACGTTGTGTCAGATTTTCTTTGCCACACTTGTACCCGTTGACTTTTGAAGTTCTGTCTCTACTACTATACAATGAAAAGGACAAACTATAGCGCAATAAACCCTTTAGGAGCAGAGAAGTGAAAGACGCGTCCTTTATTCTACTCACAAAAGTCAGGTTTTCAAATAGCATATAAAAATGTTAAGACGCGTCACAAGTCTATCGTCTTCAGCCAAAAACTCAAATTTTGTAAATGCAGCTTCTTCTGGGTTTTATGTCTCAGATTTTTATATTCCTTACAAAACCCGCAACGTTGAAGCACTTTAAGGCCTCATGTCCACGGGGAAAATCAGATCCGCTGCAGATTCTACATGTAGAATCTGCAGCGGGTCCCTCCTGCCCCGCGGACATGAGCGCTGAAAATAAGAATTTAAAAGTATTTACCATCCGGCGCGGGCGGAGAAGATCAGCTGTTCCTCACGGCCGAATCTTCATTTTCGGCCGGCGGATGAATTCCTGACGCCGGCGGCACGTCGCCGGCACGTCGCCGACGTGCCGCGCGCATGCGCCGGGCACATCCGCCGAGCCGAAGCAAGGAAGATGCGGCCGTGAGGAACAGCTGACCTTCCCCGCCCGCGCCGGATGGTAAATACTTTAAATTCCTATTTTAGGTCTCCCGCGGATCCGGACGGCTTCCATAGGCTTCAATAGAAGCCCGTGGGAGCCGTCCCCGCGGGAGACCCGCACGAAAATGGAGCATGGTCCGGATTTTTCCATGCTCCATTTTTTTTTAAATCCCTTTTATTGACGATCCGCGGGTATTTATCTACCCGCGGGTGGTCAATGCATCCCTATGGGATGCGGATCCGCATGCGGGAGATCCGCTGCGGATCTTAAATCATATTTTGCCCGTGGACATGAGCCCTTAGGCTTATTTCATAGAAATGGAGATTCTTTACATGGCCGGCCTTAGCTACATGCAATCTATGTAATCACAGGCATATAATGGCCAGTGCACTGGCCACCAGCTTGTAATGGGGCACCAGGCAGATGTAGGTTGGGGATAATCGTCCCTTTAGATCCACCTTGCCAGATGATCTTCTGTGCGGTAGGATCTTGTGGAGTTGCATAAATCATCCTCTTACTGCTCTGATATTCTTAGGTGCAACTGTCAGCCCATTAAAAACCCTGTTACACAATTGCTTAGTCCTGCTGCTGCAGTTTTGTTATGAGCTTGGTTCTGGTATTGTATCTATGTACTGAGGTTGGTGTATGCTGTAGCTATGTTATGAGCTTGGTTTTGGTTCTGTATATTTGGCTAAGTGTGGTTCTGGAGCTGTGTCTATGTACTGAAGTTGATTCATGCTGTATTTTGGTCTTGAGCTTGGTTCTGGTGCTGTATTAATGCTACGAGCTCGGTTCTGGTGCTGCATTTATGTTATGAACTTTGCTCTTGTTGCTGTATTTATATTATGAGCTTAGTTTTGGTACTTAATTATGTTATGGGCTTGGTTCTGGTACCGTATTTATGTATTGAGGTTGGTACATGTTGTATTTTTGTAGCTTCTGGATTACGAAGGGATGTTATCAACATCAATCAAGCTGAGAGGGGGCATGTTTACCAAGAAAACTCTGAATGGCTGGAACAGTCCAAGTATGCCCACCAGACTGTTCAGACCTAATCACCATAGAGCATATGAGCTTTAAAAAACATTTTTTTTTTACAAGAACATCAGGTTTATGAGCAGTAAAAAATACACGTTTAAAAAGCTGTATTTATGACTAATATAGTGCCACAAGGAGTTCAGAAAGGCCAAACCCGGTGACACGGCCCTTTAAAGTGAAACTCAACTTTTGGAAAAAAATTTGCCCCAAACTCTGAACACTAAAATAGTCAAAAACATTTATAACATTGCTTGGTCAATTTTTGGTCTGGTTGGTTGGACAAAGTAAAATTCCATTATCCAAAGGGACTTTCGTTCCTGCTGATGACATGGGGGATGGTTTTTGGCTGATTGCTCCACTCTGCCTTTTCAGGGACATCTGTTGGCCGCTGACTACCATTGCTGTACCAAACAGCCCCCAAGGAAAGTCAAGTGAAGCGAACTGTAGATAAAATGGCAAGTTGCTACACTATGTTCTAGCTATTGATTAGGGTCACAACAGTCAGATCCTTACCATGAGACAAGCTACCAATGTCTATACTGAGACAACCACCTTACATAAATTCTGACTACTTGCAGTTGCCTCTAGGGGGAAGGATTTATACAGCTCCTATTAAAAATCTTGCGTTTTTTGAAATTAATAAAACCTGTGCATATATATATATATATATATATATATATATATATATATATATATATATATATATAGCTGCAATTCTGTTGACTGTAGGTGCCTGTTGGTCGGAATCCTGACATCCTCCTTGATGATAAATTGTTAACATCCACAGGATCCATTTTCGCTAGATATTTTTCCTCAATCACCTTGCCCCTTCCCAAAACTCATTCATGAGTGCCAGTGGGTTACCATGGCAGCCCAAAACCCAGGAAAATCTCGACGGCCTGTTATGTATGGATCTACTAAGCCCTGCCTGTTAACGATCCCAACTGGACATATGGGAGGTATGCCTAATATTTCCACAGTTTTCATTCAGGAATGTTGGAATATACACTGAATGACCATTTTTGTTAAATACCCCCATCCAGTAACCCATTGGACCTCCTTTGGTCTTCAGAATTGTATCCATTCATTGTGATGACCATTCACAGATATTAGAGGACCTAGGGTGTGCAAAGAAAACATCCCTCCGACTGCTTACTCCACCACCACCAGCCTGACAACAAGGGTTCATTGATTAATGCCGCGTATGCCAAATTCTGATCTGGGGTCTTTAATAACGTCCTATTTAGTATAAACTAGAGAGCGGTGAGGTTTATAGCATTACTTATAAGTTTTTTTTTAATCCAGCAAAAATAGCTGTCATTGACCCTGCAGTGCACAGTTTGGCTTAGTTTGAATGGAGATGCTCATCCCATAACATAGCAAACAATTTGGCATCCCCATCTCTATAGAAATATACAATTTATCATTGGACCTATGTAGCATGCGACATTTTAGTCTAAAATGCTATCTAGTCAGTTATCATCAGACTGTCAAGCATCATAGTAATTTTCGTTGTTCCTGTAGTGGTATTGATTCACTTTTCAGTGGGTAAAAGTTGTGGACAACATGGTAGCAACAAAATAGCAACCTCTTAATGTTGTGAAAGTGCTCAATTATATTGTATGCAGTAGTGCCGTGTTCATAATATCCATCCATGCAAAAGACACTCATTGTAGTGAAATTTTACTAATAGGGTCTCAGCCGCTCAGCATGCAGCTTTGTCATAATTAACCTTTGTAATGTTTTACTAAGAGAGAAGTATCACACATGCTGTAGACTTTGAATTGTTGACTGTGGGGGATGCCGCACTATATAACCTCTTGCATTGGAACAATAAAACAGAAGAGCTTGGGAACATCACTTGGGCGTTTCTCATCGTATTCTTCTGTAATGCATCAAAAAATAATTAGGTATACCTGAACGATAAGACTACGATACCTCTTGAGTATCACCTAAATTGAACCTATACTCTAGCAATGTTCTGCATTTTAATGCAAGATAATGACTGAGAATAGTGTCTGCTGGCAAACAGGAAAGTCAATTATTGTCTATAATTAGTTAAAATTAGTGAAAAGATCTAAGACATGAAAATTGAGATCATTTACTCGCCTCTGCACTCTGCTTAGGATGCAATGTACACCGGACCGCACAATGCTCGTGTCCTGCATTGTATAAACTGCTGCGCTGTCCAAGGGCGTAGCTACCACCATTAGTCATGTGTAATCACCAGCATATGTACTCATTGGACTATAAGTACCATGTTACTGGTTCCAAGCAGCCTCGGGAGACTAGTTGTCTTTCATCAGTAACACAAGCACCTCCTCAGCTCCTTTCTTGCTGATTATTATTTGCTTTGGAGTTGCTCTTGAAGACTGTGCAATTTCTTGACAGAAAATGATAGCAGGAATGATTAAAACTTCAAACTGAACACAGGAGAAAAATTGGTCGAAGAAACAATATACTAAGATCTTAAAGAGCACATCTATCACCATTGTGTTATCACTGTGACAGAAGGAGCTTGTATTGCCAAACAAAACCACTTCTCCTCTATTCAGAAGGGGCTGAAAAGACTTCCAATAGGTCTCTTAGCTCGTCCAAAGCACCATCATTCACATCGTGTACCTTATTTATTTTAGTAGGTTTATCACCACGTTATGAATGAAGATCACTGATGAAACCTTCGCCATGTGCTCTCCTATGGTCCTTCGCCATGTGCTCTCCTATGGTCCTTCGCCATGTGCTCTCCTATGGTCCTTCGCCATGTGCTCTCCTATGGTCCTTCGCCATGTGCTCTCCTATGGTCCTTCGCCATGTACTTTCCTATGGTCCTTCGCCATGTGCTCTCCTATGGTCCTTCGCCATGTACTTTCCTATGGTCCTTCGCCATGTGCTCTCCTATGGTCCTTCGCCATGTGCTCTCCTATGGTAAAGAATTACTGATCCAATGATTTAACTTATAGATGTTTAGAAACTTCAAACATTAGAGGGGTTTTCCAGGGAGAATACTATCGATGACATATCCTCAGGATAGGTCATCAATAGTTGGGATTCATCGCTAGTGACCCCGACCGATCAGCTGATTGCGCGCCTGCTGACAGTGCCGCAATTACTCAGAGGTCAGAGCGACCTCTGCGTAGTGGCCGGTGCTTGTAACTGCAAGCGCGACCCTTGTCGAAATGAACACAAGCTGTGCCTGCAGTTACAAGTGCCACCCACTTCTCGGAGGTCGGAGCAGAGACTTCCGGTACTTCCACTCTGACCTCTGTGTTATTGTGGACGCTGCTTCCACTCCGACCTCTGTGTAATTGTGGCGCTTTCAGTGGGCTCACAATCAGCTGATCGGTCAGGGTCCCAAGCGACGAACCCCAGCCGATTCACTATTGATGACCTATCCTGAGGACACTTCATGAATAGTATTCTCCCTGCAAAACCCCTTTAAAGTTTAACAGACTACAGTGAGTAACTGTAGCAATGACAACCAAGTATATCATAACCGACTCAACCAGACCAACTTCTCAAGCATAGCACCCGCTCTGAAAAAGGCGACCTGAGAGAAGCCAGAAACTGGTTTGAGATGGACTAACAACACTGATCACTGAATGCTAATCCACTAGGGATTTGGGTTCAAGACGCTAAGGTGAACAATAGACCAAAACTTCTGAGCACTGATAACATAGAACTCACGGGTACAGTGTATGGCCAGTACATAGGATGTAAAACCAGTGCCTTTACACAAACAAACCATTACACAAGAATTGATAGGCTGACTAGATTGAAATACAACCTAGCCAGCCAATCAGGAACCGAAAGGTGAGGTTACTGGCACACTACTTGGCAGGGATATGCCATCAGAATGCCACCCCAAACCAGGACAATACCTGGAAGTCACAGCGCTGTTGGCACCATGACATTACCATTTTGGATTGGCGACGAGTAGAGCGCCAGAGTTGAGACACTTACCTATCAGACATTTATGGCCTATCCTACGGGTGTGTCATGAATGGCTGTGATTGGAATACCTATATGAGGTTTAGGGTTTGTTCAACCTTCCCTTTGACCTCTTTACTCCTCAGTATGTAAATGTCCATCCTGGGGTGCAGCGTTTTTATACAGCGGGATTGGAGGTTGATCCTACTCTATACAAAGCAGGTGCCGGCTATGTTTGACAGCTGACACTCGCCCGCAACAATCGCAATCAGTCTGAACACTGATTGTGTCTGTTAATCCTGTAAATGCCACTGTCAATTCTGGCAGCAGAATTTAAATGCCTCGATCAGTATTTGAGGGTTCCGCACCTGCCCACGATGAGATAGTGAGATGCCGTATGGTTGCCATGGCAGGCTGAATCCCGCCACCATATCGCGCTTGCCATCCATGTGAAATCCCAGAGGATGTGAGGCATTTTCATGTGCGATGTTGCCGCTGGCCCCACTGAAAACAATGGGCACTGTGATGCGAGAGCACACAGCATGATAGAACGTACCACGATTTGTTTCCCGTCCTGCGGTGCCATGCAGGGAAACATCGCTCATGTATATGACCCTAGATCTCTCTCACTCTTCCCCCCACCATCCCCCACCTCTTGCCAACCCCCCGAATCTGCTCAGACCAGTATGCAGTTACTCGAGAAAAGCGGTGCTCACTCAAGTAACTGCCTTAACCAAGCGTGGTCGCTCATCTCTAGTCACAATCTATATTTTTTTTAAATTCTAAAATTCTGCAGTACTCCCACTGACCACTAGGACTAACAATACACTTTCTGTTCTGTCTAGAAAGCTTCCCAGCTGCCATCTCATTATCATCACAGGCATGATTACAATACAAGTAAAACCTTTAGAAAGAATGCAAAATCCAGCTTTCACAATAGGCGATGGCCACAGCTCACCTCCTCCTCTTCCCTGTACAGTTCAGGCATGCCCGTGACACTCTCCCATAGAAATAAATGGGCCTTTTTCTGTTCATTTTATCTATGGCCCATGAGGCTGCTGTAAATAATCTGTTAACAGCAACTCAGGCAAGATGGCCACCCCCATAGTCATATACAGGCAACAGAATAAAAAAAAAAATCTACAATTCGAAAATTAATACAAATTAGAAGAATGGAAAATGGTTCGTTATCTGGTTTTAATTAGTAAGAAAAATATATAGATTATACATTCCCTTGAGGCTGTCTGTGACACAGGCTTATTTATTGCTAATGGCTCTGTTTATATGATGGGAAAGTAATTATTAATTACATTTATTGTCAGTCGTTTGTCATCTGGATTTATCTGAAATGAACATTTTGTATTCTACATATGAAAAAAAAATTTGGGGAAAAAATGGCGATTTTTGTATTTTCTCACGCTGGTTTTATGTTCCCAATGAATAGAGCGGTCATGTCTGTGTCATCCTGCTGTATATTAATTATTATGGTCGGGGCTTGCTTTGTGTAAACCCTTGGGTTATCATAAACACACTCATTAAGTATTGACAATCACATGTGCCGCCGCATTACTGACAAGCGTTTTCATTTCCGTCTTTTGCCGGGATTTGTGGACAATTAGTATTCAAGCAGATGATGAGGAGCCTTGAAAGTGCTCATTTAATAATCTATTAATGAAATAATTACTTTGCTGCTCTAATCCCTTTAACTCGCTGTGACTCGATACCATGGATTATTTAAAATGAACTGAGGCTTCTGGAAATAGTCAGCCATGCTCCGCGCTCTTACTATCGCATCGGTCCCTACAGAGTAACAAGAGCCGGGCTGAGAGGTGAATCTCATAAAGTACTTTGTTATGGAGAGAGGTACTGTCAGACATTTTTGTCAGCTTCTTTATGACACAGTGGTTTACTCTGGTAATAGAAAAAAAAAGAATTGGACAAAAGTAGTATATACAGGGGGTGGGCAAAAATATGGAAACGCCTTACAAAATGCATGGGATTTTAATCTTTAGCACTGAGCTGCCCTTTTGACTCCTGCTAGGCTGAGAGCTTTCCCACCAAATTTGTGTTTACTTCACCTCTTGCCCTGCTATGGGTGGATTTGAGAGCAGCTGATAACAGCAATTGAGTGGCTCAAACGCCTGAACAATGGAACTTTGCTGCTGGGGCAGATGTTCCCTTCTGCTCGGCAGAATCTGTATCATACTACCTCTACTTGAAATCGGTCTCTATATGTCTTATTGAAATATGATTTATAATTCCATGTAACGTAAGGCATGCATTTTGTATGGTGTTTCCATATTTTTGTTCACCCCCTGTATGTAAATATACATGCATAAATATACAGAAAAAGTAAGTGAACCTTTTGAAATCACTGGGATTTCAGCATTGATTGCTAATAAAATGTGGTCTGATTGAAACGCAGTGTAACTGTCATGGCTTACCGGCCAAGACAGAGGATCGGGGTGCCATCATGGCATCAGCCCCAGTCCATGTGATCCTCATACCAGTGCATGCTAACTGTCATTTCAGTGCTAGGGACTGACATAGCCTTCTCTGCCAGTTTATGGACAGATTGGTTGGCTGGGAGGTAGTTTCCCCAGCCAGCCAATCAGCTTCAGCGTTTGTACATTTATTCTGGCTCCTCCTCACAGAGGACGCCAGTTATACTTTCAGTCTATATGTGATTTTGGTTCAGTCGGTGGCTCCTAGTTCTGATCTTCATTTATGATGGTCCTTCTTTTATTTACATGGGGTGTTTGTACATTAGCTTCACTGTACACTGACCGTATTTTTGTGTTTCATTTAACCCTAGGGAAAGTAAGGCTTGCTTATTAATTTCAGCTCTGACCTCTGTGTATTTACGGGGCTGACAGCTTGCGCCCCTTCAGCTGATCAGTCGGGGTCCCCAGTGATGGACCTAGGCCGATCAACTATTAAAGATTAGAGATGAGCGAACGTGTTCTTAACGAACACTTACGCACCCGAACACCGGCTTTTCCGAGGACTTCCGTGTTCGCGCGTAAGTATTCGGGGGGCGCCGGGGGGCGGGGAGAGGCGCGGCGGCGCGGGCGGCAGCAGCGGGGAACAGGGGGGAGCCCTCTCTCTCTCCCTCTCCCCCCCACTCCCCGCCGCAACCCCCCGCGCTGCCACGGCGACCCCCGAACTTTTTTCGCCCGAACACGGAATTCCTCGCGAAGTTCGGTGTCCGGGCGAAAAGGGGCGGAGCCGAACACGTTCGCTCATCTCTATTAAAGATCTATCCTGATAGGTCATCTGTAGTATTTCCCTGGAAAACCCCTTTAACCCCTTCCCGCTCCTGGACGTACCTGGTACGTCATGGCAGCCTGGTACTTCCCGCAACATGACGTACCTGGTACGTCCTGGAGATAGCACGGGATCACATGTGATCCCGCGCTATCCCGCAGCGGGAGCCGGCTGTCAGTCACAGCCGGCGTCCCGCTCCAACAGCGGGGGGGCATCGGAGATGCGCCCGCCGCTGTTAACCCCTTCCCTGCCGCGATCTAAGTAGATCGCGGCAGGGAAAGAGTTCACAGAGGGATCGCGATCCCTGTGTGTCTCCGGCCGGAACTCGCGATGTTATCGCGAGAGCCCGGCCTGTCACCATGGCAACAGGACGCCAGACACTGGCGTCCTGTATTGCCTGTGCCTATTATCGCTGTACAAGCGATAAGGCATGGCAGAGCAGTAGCTCTGCCATGCCTTATGACAGCGATCATAGGCACAGTGATGTAAGTCCCTCAGAGGGACTCAAATAGTATTAAAAAAAAGAAAAGAAAAGTGTAAAAAAAATAAAAATGTAAAAAAAAAATGTAAAAAACCCCTTTTTTATGCTTTTTCTAATATTAGCATAAAAAAAGGGAAAAAAAACTAAAACCCCACATATTGGGTATTGACGCGTCCGTAACGACGTGTACAAAAAGTTGAACACGCTTTTTATTTTGTACGACAAAAAGCGTTAAAAAAAACGCTAAAAAACAGAGGCAAAATGCTAATATTTAGCTTTTTAGCATTTTGCCTCACAAAAAATGCAATAAAAGTGATCAAAAAAGCCGTACATTTCCCAAAATGGTACCAATAAAAACTACAGCTCGTCTCGCAAAAAATAAGCCCTCATAGAGCTCCGTACATAGAAAAATAAAAAAGTTACAGGACTTTGAATGCAGCTATAGAGAAAAAAAAAAGATTTCCAAAAAAAGGGGGTTTTATTGCAAAAAAGTGTAAAAACCTAAAAAAAATATAACAATTTTGGTATCGTTGTTACTGTACTGACCCGCAGAAAAATTTTAGTGTGTCATTTATGCTGCATGATTAACGCTGTAAAAAAAAAAAAAAAAATCTATGGCAGAATTGATGCGTTTTCTCTCCCTGTTATCATTAAAAAAAAAAAATAAAAAAATTTACGATATTGTCTATATACCCAAAAGTGGCACCGATAAAAACTACAGATCGCCACGCAAAAAACAAGCCCTTACACGGCCGCGTCCACGGAAAAATAAAAAAGTTATGGCTTTTGAAAAATGGAGATGGAAAAATACCAAAAAATCGCTTGGTCATCAACGCCAAAATAGGCCATGTCATTAAGGGGTTAATGTACCATATAATAAATGTAGGAGAAAATGTTAAGAATTTCTAAGTAGAGGGAAATAAAAAGAGCCACTCAGTTTCTGTTATCAGCTGCTCCCAAATCCACCCAGAGCAGAGCAAGAGGTGAAGTAAACACAAATTTGGAGAGGAAGGTGGGGTCTGGCTGTTATGGCATATATACTGCAACAAAAATAGCGTGATAATGCAATTCTATGGTTCAGTACAATAACGACAATACCAAATGTATACAGTGTTTCTTTGCTGTACTACATTAAAAAAATAAAATATCTTTGAAAAAAATAAAGTTATTTTTTGCCATCTTCTGACTCCCATAACTTTTTAATTTTTTTCGTGAATGAAGTTGTGCGAGGGCCCATTGTTTGGTGTGCATAAGATTTTTTGATCACTCTTTATTACATGTTTCCTTGGAGATGGGGTGCCAAAAAAACCCACAATTCTGGCGCTGGGAATTTTTTTTCCTGACAACACTTAGCAGGATAAATGTGTTGCTTTGATAGATCGGACTTCCACAGACTCAGCAATAACATTTTTCTTTCTTTCTCTGTCTTAATTTTTTAAATTATAAATATAGGGAAAGCCTTTTTTTAAGTTTAAATAGCCTTCATTTTTTAAAAATAATTAATAAAACTTTTTTAAATTCATTTTTACCCTATGGGGGACTTGAACTTGAACATTTGATCACTCCTGTAGTATAATGTAATACCATAGCATTACATTATACCACAATCTGACAGGCAGTCTATCAAGCTGTCCCCAAGCTTCAATGGCAACTGAATGGTACAGTTGGGCATTTATAGTGTAAAGAGCAGCGATCAGAGTAAACATCTTTGACTTCCAAATCTGCCCTGCTGGAATGATACTATGAAACATCCAAAATTTGGAAACACCAAAGAACTCTTCCCTCCACCTATGGTAACCGGCTGCGGTAGAGCTGCTACATTCCCTTCGCATCCGCAAGTTTGTGAAAGACTATTTATTGTAATAGTTGTGTTCTCTTTCTTTCTCTTCTCTTTATCGAATACCAGGTATGACCCCTGGCTGCGATGGGGTAAGAAAATTGCTCCCCCAATGACAAATGTGCACAGATTTTACCGCAAAGGACTAAATATGCATATTTTATTTCCTGTAAGGCCTAATGCACACGGGCGTATTTGCAGTGCGGAATCCGATGTGGGAGTCCGGCTCTAGATTCCGCAGCAAATACTGCTTATAGCATGCTACTAAAAATTGCTTTTTCATGTCCGCGAGCGAAAATCAATCATGATTTTCTGCTAGCAGATGGAAAGTTGCAGCAGGCTCTGTTTCAGCACAGATTCTGTGAGGATGGCTTCCATTGAAGTCAATGGAAGCTGTCAGGTCCGCGGCCAATCCGCAGCTGACCCCGCAGACAGGCCGTGGAAACTGCATCATTACCTAGCAATGGCACGGTACAATCTGTACTGTGCACTGTAAGGGCTCAGTCACACGGACGCATCGGCGCCTGTGTTACTGCAGGAAGGAGACGGCCGCACTTCAGGACGGACGTCTCTCTGCAGCGCCGGAGGAAAGAACATGTGACCGGCTTCATTGCCGGTCATGCATTCTTTCTTCTGCGCTGCGGGGAGTCGTCCATCCTGAAGTACGGCCGTCTTCTTCCTGCAGTAAGAGTACAGTCACACGGCGCATCGGTGCCCGTGTACGGGTGCTGATGTGCCCGTGTGACTAAGCCCTAATCCAGCCATCACATCTGCAGTACAGCTCCGGACAGGTTAGCAGGGGTCTCTGGCAGGGCACTGGGTCGGATTCTGCTGCCGTCTTAAACACAGTACTTAAAGTTGTATCATTAAATGTTAAAAAGCTCAACTGCGCACAAAAACAGGATTTTATGTGTTAAAAAGCTGTCCCCAGATATTTTAATACAAAGGAGACACATATAATATCAAACGATGCTTTCGTATAAAACCCCCCAGATATCCCACAGTCTTTCAGTCTCACATCGAGAGATGTTCTTGTTGCGATAAAAGACTTTGTAGCCTTTCAGCTAATTGAAGAGACAATAGACTCACAAGGCCGATATGTTGGATTGATTCCTTCTATAATACAATGTATACGTTAGCTTCCATCTAGGCTTCTAACAAAAACAAAGAGGTTTCACACATAAAATCCTTCATATTCTTTCAAAATGCAAACAAGGCAAACTACTTGTTTTGGGCGCTGTCAATACGGTCTCATATAACTTTGGTACCCCCTTCAACTTACGCCATCAGGCCTAATTTCTGGGTGATATATGATGGAAGAAAAAAACTTTTCGATACACACTTCAGAGAAGGATTACTCCATTTAATCCACTGTTCACAAGAGTTATGCGAGAATCAACATGTTTATATTAAATAGAATTCTACTATTACTTTCCCAAGAGTCAACAATTGAAGCGATCACCTGGTCTGATCATACTGCAATCTCCTTCACTTTTGCAGGACACTACAAGCAAGCAACTGCCAACATATACATTGCGTCGTAATGATTCTTTATCTCCACGTTTGTAAGGCCTTCCTAAGGGCGGTTGCAAAAAGTTATTTTCCTAAAGAAAATCAACTAGCTTTAACCCTTTGCAATCCAATTTTGGATTCAGGGTTTTCTAGGGGGCTTTCTCTTTCTGCCATTATACAATGGCGCCATCTGCTGGCTAGAGAAAGTACTGCGGTATGGGACATGCTGGAGAGGCCCCCCCAACAACAGAGTGGCCAGTATTCTACAATAAGAATACCCTGCCGGACGTCTTCCGACATCGGAGCTGCGCAGCCTTTAATTAGAATGTCTTTAGACGTCAGACAGTGGATTGGAAAGGGTTAATAGTTACCCTTCCTAAACCAGGGAAACAACCAAATTCCATCCAGTACTTTCAGCTTATATCACTTTTAAACATGGATATCAAAATCTATGCAAATATTCTGGCTTCCAGTCTGGCATCTCTCTTGCCTAATTTGATTAAAGAAGGTCAAGTTGGTTTCATGAAGAGTCGACAAACATAAGACAACATTAGAAGGGTCCTAAATCTTGGGCATTATATGGAATATACAAAAATTCCTGCAGCTTGGCATTGGTGAATATTGGTTCCCATGTGATCCTTCTGAATTCTGCCTGTAAGGTACTTGCAGTATCAAATTTAGCCATACCTAGACATTGGAAATGTATTGCTATCCCCCATAGAGGAGAACGTTCCCCCTAATCAACCAGACATTTGTATACCACAAATGCTTACACGCAGCCCATCCTTATTCTTGAAATTCCAATATATATGGTAAACCTGGATGTCTTGCAGTCAATGTACACCTGGATGATAGCTATATATCCTTCACCCTGTGTAAACTCCTTTGCTTTTACCAGTCAGTTGTCAAATCCCAGGAGCTATATTAGTATTTGTGTTTGTTTTACCTGATGTTAGATACTTATCTCCCTACTTCTGTTTTTTCACTGTTTGAATCAATAGTTGTTGTGTTCCTTTATTCCATAACCTACTTAACCAAATGCACTCATTACACAGCTGATGAATGCTTTTTATTGGTTTTCTTTTACATCATATGGGTTGGTTTATTAACCCTTTCCAATCCACTGTCTGACGTCTAAAGACATTCTGATTGAAGGCTGTACAGCTCTGATGTCGGAAGACGTCCGGCAGGGTATTCTTACTGTATATTACTGGCCGCTCTGTTGTCGGGGTGCTTCTCCAGCATGTCACATACCGCAGTACTTGCTCTAGCCAGCAGATGGCGCCATTGTATAATGGCAGAAAGAGAAAGCCCCCTAGGAAACCCTAAATCCAAAAATGGATTGCAGAGATGAGCTAGTACCAAAATGCTCGGGTGCTCGTTACTCGAGTCAAACTTTTCGTAATGCTCGAAAGCTCATTTCGAGTAACGAACCCATTGAAGTCAATCGGCGGCTTGAGCATTTTTCAAGCTGACCAATGCTCCGCATGGGGGAGGTTGTGTGAAACACCAGAAAACATCAGAAAGTCATGGAAACACTACAGAAATGGATTGGGAAGGGCAGGGGCAGCATGCATGGGTGCATCTGAGGCTCCCAGGCTGCACTATTAAGCCAAATTGTGGGCAAGAGCCTGGCGGTCACCCCTCCCCCCTAACTATTTACTATAAATAAATAAATTATTAATGTTTGTTTTGTATCTTATTTTGTTATAAAAACATTTTCTAATTAATTATCAAAAAAAAATCAAAGAAAGAAAATAAACCCGCAGACTCGCTATTCAGCTGATATTCCAATCAACTCCATAGGACTAGGGTAAGGACAGTATGGCCCACTAAACGGATGTATTGTCTTCATCCTATGCTTCATATGGGATAAACTGGATTATCAGCTGAATGGTGAATGATCGGTGAGCGCCGGGGATTTCTTTTCTTTCAGCACTGACTGGACATTCTTTGATTTCGTCTGCTTAGCGCTATTAGAACACTTTTGCATTCAGTAGAGTATGTGAAGTTGATGCGAGACTCGTTTGCTTTCTGCACACAGCACTGCCGGTCTCAGTACTCCACTAGATACTTATAGAAAAAGTTGAGATGCTTTCCAAATGCCTTATTTTATTTGTCTTATACTTCCCCTGCGTCCGTGAATCTGGGCTATATTCCATCTTTATACATTTACAATTCTGCCTTTTAATACTTAGAATATCAGAATTGCTCTGACACTGCCCATTTGAGTTCATAGAAGGCATTGCATTCTAGAAGATGTAGCAGAAAATTTACCTAGACTGGCATTTTGTCCTTTGATTTAAGTAAAGAGTAATTTGCGCCAAATATATTAACAGGTACAGGGTGGACAAAAATACGGAAACAGCATACAAAATGCATGGGATTTTAACCATTAGCACTGAGCTTCCCTTTTGACCCCTGCTTGGCTTACAGCTTTCTTGCCAAATTTGTGTTTACTTCACCTCTTGCCCTGCTCTGGTGGTTTTGAGAGTTTTAGCTCAAACCTCTGGAACCTTGTTGCTCATGTAGATTTTTACTTCTGCCCGGCAGCATCTGTGTTATATAATCTCCACTTCAAATCGGTCTCTACATTTCTTATTGAAATATGATTTATAATTATATGTAACTTAAGGCATGCATTTCGTATGGTGTTTCCATATTTTTGTCCACCCCCTGTATGTCAGAGGTGAAATACCCATGTATATATATTTAGGGATATTATTGATGGACTTTATATGTGTTCCTTCTAGAACCTTCAGAGAAGTCACTTGACTGTGTTATTTTCTTTCCCTCTAACCTTGCTGCTGTCAACTGACAGGTCTTCAGCTGTGTGTTGATTGGCTCATGGGCTGGGTATAAAAATTAGGTCCTGTTCCTGGGCTATGATGAGGCAGTTTTTGCAGAGAGCAGACAGCCTTGTGGGCTGCCACAGTTTGCTACTATGGAGCTGGGTTTTCCTGTACTAGAAAGAAAGTGTAACTTGGATTCCTGGAGTGGTGCTCCCCAGCTGTTGCGATGTGAGTGTCAGAAAAAGGTTTGCCAATCGTCAAAGGAAATGTCAGCTGTAATTACTGATCCCAAGTGCTGAGAAGTAACCGGGAGAAAGACTCCCAATGAAAACAGATAGACTGAGAGCCAATATCCAGATTTTCAAGTTTTGGTAGGTATAATCGTGTGTGCAATCCCTTAGGCTCATCACCGGTAATACGGATTGGTTTGACTTCATGACTGCACAGCCTCCCTAAAGGTCCTGTGCTAATAATTTGTTCATGGGACAAAGACAGCAGATTTTAGCTAGTGGATTTAGTCATTTGGTTAACTGAAGTTCCTGCAAGACTAAGTTACCTTTTTACCCATCATCTGTGGAGCTGATCAAGGTAAACCATTTCTTGCCTGTGATAATTCTACATTGTGCGCGCACTATGAAGTACAGCTTATTCACAGGGTACAGACTGATTTATAGCATTAACCCTTTCCAATCCACTGTCTGACGTCTGAAGACATTCTGATTGAAGGCTGTACAGCTCCGATGTTGAAAGACGTCCATCAGGGTATTCTTACTGTATATTACTGGCCGCTCTGTTGTAGGGAGCCTCTCCATCATGTCCCATACCACAGTACTGGCTCTTGCCAGCAGATGACGCCATTGTACAATGGCAGAAAGAGAAAGCCTCCTAGGAAACCCTGAATCCAAAATTGGATTGCTAAGGGTTAATTGTATCCAAATAACACTGCTGTATGTTATTGCCATATTATTCTTTATTGTACATTCGGTAAAGCATTGTTTGTACAACTGAACTGGTATAAAGCCTCTCCATCTCCGGCCTCATAATCCGCACCTGTGACCTGTTTCTGATGCATGACTCTTTATACATTTGGCACATGCCTAGTGAATCCATGTGCCAGACTATGAAATCTATGCTGGCTATAAACTGGCATAGCTTTCCTATGAGATGATGTAGATGTGTGCTATAATTTACGCTGTTCTTTGACATTCATTATATTAAATCCAAGGGGCAGCAAAGACCATGCCCATTTTTATAAACTTCACCTACTTTTAGAAAAGTTATGTGACAACACAAAAAGGCCAAAAAGTAGCAAACTACTGCAGAAGTATGACTTGCACAAAAATATTGCCTTTTTTAATGCCAGAGGATTGGTGTAATATGGTATATAGCTTTCCCCTTAGTCTTTTCCAGCATCAGAAGACTTTACATTGCTTGATGTAAAGACAGCACCTGCTACAATGCAAATCACCAGAGCGAGCTATATGTACAGTGTGACATCATCAAAATAAAATCAAGCTCCTAAATCAAAACAGAGGCTATGGTGACATCATACTAGAACACCGCTTAACAATACAGTCATCCAAACCAGAAAAATGGCTCAGGGCCCAAAAGGGTTAAATTGTAATCAGTTATCTAAAACCTATGCCAAAGGCAACAAAAACCCTATATTGCGGCCCCCCCAAAAATTAATTTTAATTGAAAACTAATCAAATGTTACATTACATATATGAACAATTAAGAGACTGAAGCCACTACTACAGTGTAGTCAGACAAACCATGTCCTGTAGAAATGAATGCCCATAGGTATATATTGAAATGTGTGTGTGTGTGTGGGGGGGGGGCAGTACCCCCTCCACTACAGCTATACCCTTTGACACCATAGGGCTAAAGCATGAGCGACCAAACACAGTATGGGGATCTGACTTAAAAGACAGCAATTAGCCCCCAACATGTCTTGCCGGGTATCTGGCGTCCTCAGAGGAAAATTGGGGTATAGACATTTGCCTTTATTAATGCTGTCTTTTGCCAGGTGGCGTGCTGAGGTTCTGAATACCAAAGGAAGCCCAACTGGACTCTAGGACCGGGTTTCTAATTAGTGGCCATTCAGAGTACATACCGAAGAGCTGTGCCTGTACATTTTACTATGCAGATAGACAATTCTCTCTTTTTAATGAGTTTACTACTATTTCCAAAAATACATGAAACCGCACACAGTATGAAATGACCCCGGGACTTGTCTCATTTCCAATTACAGAGCCTTGATAGCATAAATGCTGCTTTGGGGCATGTATTTACCAAACTGAATGCACAATAATAATTTCCTGTTATGTATTAACATATAATTATGAATGTAAAATAATATATTCCCAGGGGAAGATAATTAACAGCAGCGTTTACCAGACTCCACATGCTAGCAAACCGGCATTAATATGCAACTAGACAATCAGTCCTAAAGGTTCTAATTACCCTTATCATTCAGATAATAATGTAACTACATCCTGTATTACAGAGCAGACTAGGAATCATTATATTACTAGATTTTTTTTTCTCTTCACTCAAATTAAACAATATTTTATGACAATTTTTGAAACACCCAACATATTACTGAAATTTGTGAGTATAGCTGTATAGTAACTAAGAAAAGGGTTGTCCAAATCAAATTGCGACCCGTTGACCTTTGTTGGTTTCTCTAGACAAATGAGTGATGGAGTAACTCGCCTAACACCACTAACTATTGAAAGGTATCTACCCTATAAGTCAATAGATGACCTTGTAATAGGCCTTCCAACCTGAATAAGGATATACACCAAACCACAATACCCATATATAGTGATGAATAAACTTCAACATTTTGGTTTAGCCGGATCTCCAAATTTTTGTAAAAAGTTTGGCTTGGTCTACATTAGTTTGAACTTCACCAGAAGTTCACCAATACCCCTAAAACTGGTTTACAAGACTATCTAAGGGCCATGAACTCCATGTTTAACACTCCTAGGTCACCTCGGAGTGTATCTAAGTAGAAGGAGAAGAATGAGGAGCTTGAGAAGGAGGATCATTCTTCAGTTGGTTTGGCCGAAATGAACGACCCAAGGTTTGGGCTTGTGCCGAACTGAACTTTTAGCAAAGTTCAACTCAAATCAGGGTTCAGCTGGTTCAGTTTGGTTAACGCTACCAATAAATAGCTGTTTTGTGTTCCTGGTCCTTATCCGTGCACATTAGGGTTATGGTTGGCTAGATGAGAGGCTATCAATGTGAATCCAATGGTGTAATGTCTCTCCTTGTGCAGAGCACCACAAAAGGTGTTATAAAGTCTTATACTCCCAGGGAGAAGCTATGGAAATTAGTCAAATTATCACGGATAGCAGCACCCTGTCCTGGTGGCTACAGCAAAGATTTAACACATGCTAGAGGACAAGTTTGTAGGCATGTAGCTCACATACATTTAAACCTGTCCAAAAGATCAGCTCTTTGAGACAATTGCAGATTTTTCTTTTCTGTGATGGATTTTTAGTTCTACAGAAGTTCGAAAACACCCCATGTTGTAAACAGTACATCTCTAGTCAGAAACATCTCTGGGAAGTTCTCCACCAAGAAGGGAAACATATCCCGACCAAAAAACTTGAAAGATGATTCACTTCATGCCGATAGTATGCAGGGTTGTCATACAAGCAATGGGCGGAGTATAAAATTTGAAGTTATGTCTAGTGTCTAATAGTTAGTCGAAAGATTGAATTGTTGTAAACAGTATTGAGATTTTGGGTTATTTTCCTCAATTTTACATTTGAATGGATGTTTTCAAACTTTTATATATGTACTTGACATCATTAATGATCTCATATGATATACAGTATTTGAAAATAGCTTGAACAGAAACTCCAGAATTCATTCCAGGAAGTCGAAAAATGCATACATCGGTCTGTAGAGAACGTATAGGGGTCAAGAGTAGAACTTCTGTTTATTTAATCTTATAGGGTAGATGAGTGAGCGCAGGCCCCCTTCTATGACTCGGAACAGAGAGCCACTGGGAAAAAGCGGCTTCTGTTCTGATGGACCTTGTGCCATCTTGGCATTACAGTTTGGCCACTCATATGAATGGCCATCTAGTAATACGATAATTACCCTTCAGCAGCCTGTAGGGGAAAGATCGTGCTGGACGCAATTTCCCCCTGCTGTTTGTTTGGGGTCCTGAAATTGGAACCTGGGGAAATCAGCTGTTCGCCCCAAGCTCTATATTCGGAGAGGGATTGTGCAAGTTGGTTGTGCAAGTTGTCTCAACCCCTTGTTAAGTAGTGTCTGTGGTCACTAGTAAACCTGTCAATTCTGCTAGTTAGATAAGGCTAGGTTCTGGTTTTGGAAGAAGTTATGTTGATCCAGTGCTCCCGAGGGATGTTTGGGAAGATTGGCATGGGCACTACATTATACTACAGATCCCAGCAGGTTCTGGCAGCTACAGGCCTCAGGTTGCCAACGCCTGTCCTGCAGTAATTACATTTCCATCTGTAACGAGTCACATCACATTTATTTTGATCAACAGTTGGAACAAACATTAATAGAGCTTGTCCACCCTTTCCAAAATTCCTCCAAGTTCAGATATAAATCTGTCGTTATTCATCCTCTCCACATTTCCGCCTTGCTGTAATGAGGTACTTGGCCACTTTTATTGGTGTTAAATCTCTTTACTGCGATAAAACTTAATTAGTAATTAGCCATATAACTTAAATTAGTAAATTATTACAGATTATTAATTTACAGTAGAGCTTCTGTTGCAATTAACATTTTCTCATTACATCTATTTATGAACCAACAATGTTTTACTGAGCCACATAAATCTGTGGTCTTAACCTTCTCTCTCGTGGGAGTAAATTCGACTGCATCATGGTGACTATCAGAATTGGCACAAATAGATACATTTTTATTGGCCTCAAATTAAGGATGAGTAAAGACATTTTATTTTTCTAACGTGAACACAATTATGAGAAAATAAGTAATGGCTACTCATCAGCACCCTGAATTTTCATTGCAGGATGGGGGGACGCAGTGCTAGAGGGGCACTACACTAAGGTCAGTGCCAACAGCAGTATTGAAGTTGAACTGCCGTAATTGGAGCTAGTCCAACCACGGCCGTTGCCGGCGGCTGTCAGCTGTTGAAAACAGTTGGCATTTGCTGGGTATTGACTGGGCTCAGCTCCCAAGTTGGTCCATACAACCCCTGTGACCACACAATGCATATATACATATGGATGCTATGACAGGTTATGCATATAGTTATAAAACAGGAGAAGTCACTCTGTAGAGCAAGCCACATGTGGCTCCTGAGTGATCACTGGGAACCACTGCACTAGAAGGAGCTGACTCTTCCGCACTTTCAATATTATTCTTTATGCTTTATTCAGCTATTTGCTTCTTACACCAGGTGCCCTTGATTTAGTAAGTTCCCACTGTGATCTGTACCTGATCATATGGTACAAGGAAGATCCTTCACTTGAATCGCTGGTCCATTTTGTGGTCATCTCCACTTCAGTGCTTTTATACTGATAAGTGGTCGACTCTCTTCCTGTGACACAGTTTATCTTTGAAGAAGCTTATTCTTGTGACGTTTGGTGGCCTGACTTCTTCACCAGGCAACAAGGACTTTGGATTTTCCTGCTGCAGGACTCCTCACCCGAACACACACTGTCCTGACACCTGACAACACTTCCTCTTCATGTTCCTACTGAAGACACTCCTTCCTGACCAGGACTCTAGTGTCCTCTCCTGTAGGAAGCAGGTGCACTTGATATTGATACTGCAGCATCTATGTGTGTTAAACCCCTTTTATTTCCTGTGTAAAGAAGTAACCCTGTCCTCTGTGAGTTCAGCTTTGTAGCCCCATCCCCACTGATTACAACAAAGGCTTTCTTTTGTTTATACTCCCCTTGTTCACGCAAACCAACTCTTCTTAAGGCTGATTTACACACAATGATTAACGCTCAAAATTCATCCAAACGACGGCTTTTGAGCGATAGCCATTGTGTGTAAATGTGTGCGGATCGTGCATTTACCATGCACTCCTCGTCCATCGCTGATTTCAGGTCAGCATGAAATCTGTCATCTCTGATAAGAGGGATGGCATGTTGGGTTCTCTGCGGGCAGCACTGATAGGATTGTAGGCAGCTGGCAGCTCATAGCAGGACAAAAGTGGTGTATTTAGAGAACAGACCACCCGCTGTTCTCTAAATACACGCAAATGAAGCTAGTTAGCTACTAGTGGGCTGATTAGCCCATTAGTACCTAATGCAAAATGATCGCTCAAAACTGTCAGTTTCTGAGGAATTTTGAGCGATCATCTTTGTGTGTAAATCTACCTTTAGATTGGTAATAGGTGTGGGGGCTCTGTCATCTGACAAACCCCATACAGGTGAGTCTACCATTTGATATTACACTATCATCATTTATTACTATTCATATATCTCCCACTTCAGAGCGCGGACACACTATTAAATTTAGATTGGTCTCCCAACACTGCCAAATGGGTGTTCCCCACTGCTAACTGTCAATTGATGATGACAAATTTGATTGACAGTGATCGGCCCACTTGACACATTCAGAGCATCAGGAGCTGGATCTTAGAAGAGACAATACAGAGGAATAGGGGTGGGTTTAAACAAACAGAAGACACTGTTGGAGTCAACAAGGTTGTGGCTGCAACGTTATGAAGCTGGCCTCATTGACATAAGGACATGACAGTCATCTTTAACAACAGTGAGGAGGTTGCATGGATCTAAACTAAGCCTAGACCCCCACTCCATAAGCCCTACTACCATCTTTTTGGCATCTGTTTCATATGGAACTTTGCTAAAGGTTCGATACGGTACAAACTTGAACCAAGCTTTTGGCAAAGTTTTACCAGAAACAGAGTTCTACTGGTTCGGTACTTTCAACATTAGTCCTGAACACCCGTGTATAACACTAAGAGCCATAAAATCACTGCAGAACACTCTGAGTGTTCTTAAACAGCGTTATACACCAGTTTTAGGGATTTTGGGGAACTTCTGCTTTAGTTCAAACTAATTTGGACTGAAATGAACTTTTTCCAAAAGTTCGGTGAACCAACCAAACCAAACTTTTCAAAAGTTCACTAACATATGGTAATACAATGTTCCTCCAACAAATTGTGATTGTTCTCAGTGAGAGAAACCAAGTAATCTTGTAGATATGATACCTTTTAATGGCTAACAAAAATACATGATGTTACAGCGAGCTTTCAGGTCTTCTATCGATCCTTCATCAGGCTAAAATGAGGATCGATAGAAGACCCGAAAGCTCACTATAACATCATGTATTTTTGTTAGCCATTAAAAGGTAGCATATCTACAAGATTACTTGCTTTCTCTCACTGAGAACAATCACACTTTGCTCTATTGGCTACCATGGTTCCACCCCCCACCCCCCTTTTTGCAGTCCTAAGTCATATGAAAAGGCTTTTGAAATGACACATATTACCCTTTCATGTTGTGAAATCTGCTTGACGGGAGACATTTTGGCCAGATTCCAGGATTGATTACTGTAGTAATGCACTAACAGAGAAGATATCTGAACTAAAAAACATTTTGGTGACTATTAGTCATAAGTAGACAAAAATGATACACCAGATCACATTAAATTCAGAAGATTAGATCTTAAATACAGATGACTAAACTTTGTCTACTACCAGCCATCCCCCGTAAGACGTCATGATAACTGCGGCATCTGCAGGCTGGAAGGGAATATGACTTTACAAATTAATATCAACCTTATGAATGATTTATGTCACGCTTATGAGACGTTTAATATGTGAATCAGCCAAAGAGATCAACAAAGTATAAATATTTCAAATAATGGGCAATGGGATATTTCTCAGAGTCTCGGCCTCACTATCCTGATTAATAAATGATGAGAAGCATTTACTTTAATGATTAAACATCTAATTTCACTACTTTTTCTATTGGTTTCTTTCACTACAGTTGAGCATCATCCAGGTCCATATCCATCAGGGCTAGATTCACACTGCCTTTGGCAATGAAGTTTGCCTGGACCATTTCAAATAGTTCTGCCATATGGCTGACTGATGTATCTACAGCTGTATACATCAGGCAGAAAAATCTGATGTCCTACAGTGTTGTACAGTTATAGCAATTGTTAACATGACTGGCACATAGTGATAACCTAATCTATAACATTGTAGCACATTGTAGTTATCATAAACCATTAAATGTCAAGTTAATGTTTGCTACATCTGTGAGTGTGATCTTTTGTATCGATTCTCAGAAGACCTTTTGGGTGCCATCTCATTCCTGTAATTTTACCTATGTAAGTCGGTACTATCGCTGGTCTGAAGGTATTTTAAAGGGGCTTACAGGGATTTAGGACAGGCTATCAATAGGAGATCAGTGGTGGTCTGACTCCAGGCACTCCCACCATTTAGCTGATTTGACCAGAAATATCAGATAAGTCCGACTCCTAGTACTATTATTGGGGAAATTCCCAATCGTTGTTTTACAGACTTGTTAAAAAGTCGTACATTGATTTGAAGGAATACTGCCATCCAATAGATGGCACTGCAGAGGTATTGTTGCATCTTCCTTATTTGCATACATTTCCCAGAGGAGCATGTATGACCATGTAAGTCTCCTCACTCACCTCTCAGGTGTTTTCTCACACCCCTTCTGGGAGTTCTCCTTGGGGAGAGACTATGCCATGCCCCGAATCACTCACCACCTAGGTGTCTACACACCCTTTTTGGGTGCTCTCCTTAAGAGGAGACAACATCCTTCTTGATCCTTGAGCACTGAAACATGCTCTATCAGCTAATTGGTAGAGGTGCTAAGAGTTGGACCCACATCAATCCGATATTGATGGTCTATTCTAAGTATAGGCTATCAATATTAAAGGTGTTGTCCAGGAATTAAAAAAAAAATAGAAAATACTGTTCCTTGAGCCTCTTCAAAAAATATATAAATGTTCATCCCTGTCAGGCTTACAATTCTAGCTACCAAGACCAAACGATGCGACTCCATTATCTACCCTTGGTTCTGGCCTTCCCTCGCTGGTCCAGAGATACTTTCTCTAATACAAAAAATTGACTTCCAATTATAATAGAGCCACAACCAATGTGATAGATCTCTTTAACTATGGATCCAAGTGGACACTCCTAGACCTCATTGATGTTAATGTGGTCCATTACAGCTCTGTTCTTGTTAATGGCAAAAATAGCCCAGTCGGCTGCCTTCAAAAATACTGAAAATCTCGATGGAAAACTAATCTGCCCCCCAAACAGTCCTGTGAACAGAGCCTAAATTGTGCTGTTTTTGTATAGACTTGCTCACATTAAAATCTGAAGTCTTTTCTCTTTGAGAATTTCTCTTTTACAGTCCATGAGATTGAATTTAGGACTCTTCTATCTGCGGCATGAATAAGCCAGATGCTGAGAACCTCTCCACGGAAAGTCTCCTCGCTGATTGGGAATGCAAACGCCATTTATCTATTTATCTTAATGACAATCGTGTCATTCACCAGCAGATAGCTCCAGAGAGAGGGGGAGGCTGCTGCCAGTGACAGTTCTTCAAAAAGTAAGCCATTCTCATCATGTCCCAAATTGCAATTAATTAAATCAGTGGTCATGTACAGATTTGTAATTAAATGGCGATCCTTAAACAAGAAACTGATCTTAATTCAGTGACTTCACTTCTAATAACATGCTAAGACATTTTATTGTAATGCCAGAGGCGAAGAAAGAACTAGTAGAGCGTTCCATTTATAGTGCAGATGTTACATTCATCATCTGTCCTCCATTTCTATATGGTAGATTAAGTCCAAATGTACTTAAGGCTTTATTCCCATGAGCGTATATCGGCCGAGGTTTTTGCGGCCAATATATGCTACAATCTGAGGAGTAAAAACTAACGTTTGTGCGCCCGTTCAGATGGCCTGGGCACGTATGCGCCGAGGCCACTATGCCGTTGCCCCTTTCCCTTCCCTCCACCTCGCTGGCTCACCTCCTCTCTGCAATGGGAGGAGGCAGGGCGTGGTGGAGATTAACTCCAGCCTCCATCCCATTGCAATCAGCTGAAGGGGAGGAGAGAAGAGGGGCAGAGTTTAGCAGTCACGCTGCTAAACTCCCTCCCACCTCCCTTCTCTAGCCGCTGTCATTGGCTCCAATAGGAGCCCATGCAGTGGCCCACGTATTCTGGCCCAAAAGATAGTTCCAGGACTATCTTTTGGGCCCAACGTAAAAGTGCTTGGTGCTATATTGGTCCAGCCAGGTGCTTTTACGCCGTGAGAATACAGCTATGTGATCTGATGCATTGGAATCCAATGCATCAGATCATAGCGTATATCGACCGACCGTGAAAACGGCAGACCGATATATGCTCATGGGAACAAAGCCTAAAGGGGTATTCTGGGCATTTACTATTGATGACCCATTCCATGGATAAGTCATCAATAGTTGATTGGCGAGATCTGCCACTTGGGATCCCCACTGATCAACTGTTCCTCACTGCAGTGGGGCTGGACTAAGTCATCGGTGGGTAGAGTCGGAAGTGTAATAGCCAGCTTCATTCCCACTGAAATCTCTTATTACATTTCGAATTCCGGAAGTGTAATAGGAGGCATTGCTCCACAAGTGGGAGTGAAGCGATATATTACATTTATGGCCCTGACAACCATCGTGGACGTCCATTCCCACTGCACTGACAGCGGGCCAGAGGATCGACTGTTCTGTGGGGATCCAGCGCCACGGACTCCCGGGGAATGGTTATTATCAGGAATTTGTTACATCAGTTTTCAACCATTTTCCTTCCGTTTAGAATAGAACAAATTTATCAAATGTCATCCAGTGAGAAAGAGCTGCCAAACAGCAGTATTAAAAATTTCACTAATGATACAAGTCTTTTTTTGTGGCTTTATTTTTGCATTTGGCATGCAGTTTTTATTGTAATCACTGCAGAACATAGGTTTGGAATTTTTTTAGGTTTAAAGAAAAAATGCCACCAAAGTAGTGTTTGGGGTTATTTTTTTTTTTTGAGCTTCCACCCCTGTCTCTGGCTTAAAACAATGCATCAACTCTTTAGCATAAACTTAAAATGAACATGTTATCAACTATAAGCACCATAAACTAAGTTATGTCTCTTATAATATAGGTGACATGGAGTCCGACGAGGCTCTTTTCACACTCACCTGGTGCCCCATTACTGTGGTGTTCATTGGCAAAATCATTGCACATGCAGCCGTGTGACTGTCTTCCGAAGGCTGCGCATGCGCATTCCTATTCCTCCCTAAGGGAGGTACGCATGCACAGCCTTCTGAAAAGAGTCCCGCTGGTGTGCATGCAATGATTTCGCCAAGGAACACCGCAGGAATGGGGGACCTGGTGAGTATGAAAAGAGGTTCGTCAGACTCCACATGATCTAAACTATAGGCACCATGACTTAGGGCTCTTTCACACATGGCCGCATTCCCGCTGAGAGTTTTCACGTCAGGCCCAAAAGATAGTCTTGGAAATATCTTTTGGGCCGGAATACATCAACCGCTGCATGGGCTCCTATGGGAGCCAATGACAGCGGCTGGAGAAGGGAGGTGGGAGGAAGTTTAGTAGCATGACTGCTAAACTGCCTCTCTCTTCTCTCCTCCCCTCTAGCTGATTGCAATGGGAAGGGGTGGGTGGAGGTGGAGCTAAGCCCTGCCTCCTCCCATTGCTGGCTGTGGACAAGGGGGCGGGACAGGGGCAGAGCTAAGCTTTCATCCTCTTCCCGCCCCTTGTCCACAACCAGCAATGGGAGGAGGCGGGACGGGGCTGCACTTTGCAATGGGAGGGGGCAGGACGGGAGCAGAGCAATCAGCCAGAGGGGAGGTGAGCCACTGAGGGCAGGGGCAATGGCATTGTGGTCTCAGCGTATATGCAATGGGGCCCATGCCGTCTGAACGGACACACAAACTTTAGATTTGTGTGACCGTTCACGAGTTTTTACTCCCCACATTGCAGTATATATCGGCGGGCCGTGAAAAGGCGCCGATATATGCTCATGTAAAAGAGCCCCTTACCTGCTTTCACACTTGCGTTAGGGCTTAACTTAGTGTTTTTGTTTCTCTGCTCCATTTCTGGAGGAGAGAAACTCATACGAAATGAAAAAAAAAGGAGATCCGATTTTTTTTCCCCATTGATTTCAATGGGCTTAAAAAAATGGATAGCAAATAAAAGAACTTTTGTTTTTCTTTCATTCTCTTTTCAATCTACTTTGTTTCTGACTCTCCAGAGTTATGAAATCAATGTAGCTTACTGTGCTATGCTGTTCGCGTAATTACCGTTGACTTCTATGGGACTTACACAAACAGTATAGCAAAGCCATCTAGGCTTTTTCTATAAGTCCCAACCACCGCATACGACCAGTAGGGCCACAACCTCAGAGGTGGGACCACACCTATTAGACTTTTATTGCATATCCTGCGAATATGCCATGACCGTCTCAGATGGAAATACCCCTTTAATCAAACGTTGCTTGTAACTCCAACCTACTATGATTTTTGAGAATGGTTTTTCTATCCAGACGCCTTTAGGCATCCAAATAATTCTCTACTGTTTTACATAAAACATCTCTAAACCGGAATCTCCATTATAAATGCCCAAATCTTACAAAAAGATCATCATCACTCATTATCTCCATTCCATAATGCTGGTGCCGGGGATTATGGAATCATTTCCTAACTTCTCTGCACTGTAACCGGCGCTTTCCTTGGAAGGAGGCCAAAGGCATCGCAAAACTGCCAAGTTAAAAATCGATGTCTTGTCAATTATTATTTCGGCTGCTTCACACTTTAAATTTACACCACAGAATTGCAGCCACGTCCCGCCTAAAGATTGTGTCGGAGTCCTAGGAAGAGCAGGTGTAATGTTCTCTATGCGTGATTACAATAGTTTCCCTCGCAATAAAGCGATTTATTTACTTTTCCCTTTCCCCAGCTCCTTGTTGTTCCTTGCGGAGCTGTATTTATTCATCACCGAGCGAGCGCGATGCCGCTCACAGCTTGCCTCATTGCTATTGCTCCTTACTAAACAGATCCTGGGGAGGAAAACAAACACATTCTTACTTCTAAGTGCCAAGAATTCGCAGGCATAACAAATGTGAAATTAGAAACCGGCAAACGCTCTTAATAGGAGCCTCTAAAACGCGGTTTAACAACTAAATTGCAAAATAAAAATTAGCTAATGGAAGCATCCATCTTGGCTTAATATATCCCATATTATACCATGGTCTTTACATCATGGCATGAACGGAAGTTTGGCTAGCCTCTGTTAGATGGGCTAGGGAGTATCGGATCTGGTAGAGGAGCAAAGACCGGTTGATTCACCCTTCTGCCATCATTTCAGGTTAGTAGAAAGTGTATTGGTCGGAGAATACTAACAAGAGTGTCAGGCGGTTCATCAACATGTCATACTTATGAGTTTGGAATGTAGAACTTTACTGGAACTTAGTAGTAAAAGAACAGCTTTGTCTTGTACAGGGGCAGCGGTACCTGGAAACTGGTGGTCTACGGCTAACGGTTTCGGCAGATGGTCATCCTTGAAAGTGGCAGATGGAAAGTTGAACTTGTTTTGGTAAATGGCACAGCATGGGAAGTAGACCCCAATGCCGGCATAAAGTCGTTCAAGGTAGTCTTTCGTGGGAGCTTGAATGGTAACTCGTCCGTGTCTTCAGCAACAACTTCAATTTTTTCATACTACGCAGGAAGTGACGTGTTTTAAAGGCACACCTACCCACTCTTGCAAAAGTCACCATCACCCTACACTGTGTACGCCATTATAATCATATGCTTAACCCCTTCCCATCACACATATGGCTATGTAGATCCTAACTGCATATACCCAGTGCAGTTAGGACGTTTATAGCCATCCACAGAGTAGGCTGTGTATGGAGCGGGCTTGGAAGTGTTTGACACCCATCTGAAACAAATCGGGATCATCTACAACCCTTGGTCATGAAAGGGTTAAAGTGACAGTACAGATGTTAGCAACAAAAATATATGTATCTGCCTTCTCCTAAATAGCCAAATAATATTAACGGAGGGGAGCTACCATGCCTGTACAGGTACTTTAGACTTTTGGTCCGTCTTGTATGACTAAAATGGCCTACTCAGGCAGGTTGATAGTCTACTGAGGTTGAAGAACATGTCTGCGTACGCTGAGCTATCAATCTCTTTATGTTTTGTATGTGTAGTGGGGTGTGTGCACTACATTCTGGGGAGGTATACGCGGCGATTCCTGCGCTGGTGGTGTTGTGGCGTAACAGTTTAGCAGAGATGCTAAGTAAATGTTCATACCTCCCAACTTTTTGGATGGTCAAAGAGGGACACTTATATTTTATGGTGTCACAGATCCAGTCTTCCATCAATATCTAGACGCCTAAATAGTTTTAATTTAAATATTAACCCAAAAATCATTGGAATATACCAACTCTTAAGATGCAAATTGCACCCTATGATGGAATAATATGCAAATTTTGGTCTATTTCTCAGGTCAAAAAGAGGAACGTTGAAGGGGCAAAGAGCGACAGAGGGACTTGGATGAATATTAGGGAGGGTCCCTCCAAAAGAGAGATGCTTGGAAGGTATGTATGTTTGTGGAAAGAGCTGACTGAGAGAGCTGCCATGGGGTATTGATGAAAAGAGGCAAGTAGTTGGGTGAGAGGCTGTTGAGTTAAGCATTGTGAAGTCTCCCTAGAGAGTGCTGATTAGAGATGAGCGAGCATACTTGCTTAGGGCAATTACTCGAGCGAGTATTGTCCTTAGCGAGTACCTGCCTGCTCAGAAGAAAAGATTTGGGTGCCGGCGCGGGTGAGCGGTGAGTTGCGGGAGTGAGCAGGGGGGAGCAGGGGGGGGGAGAGGGAGAGAGAGATCTCCCCTCCCTTCCCCCCGCTCTCCCCGCCCCCCGCCGGCACCCGAATCTTTTCTTCCGAGCGGGCAGGTACTCGCTAAGGACAATACTCGCTCGAGTAATTGCCCTTAGCGAGTATGCTCGCTCATCTCTAGTGCTGACCATTGCTTGATGGTTGTCTTTGTCTCCGGAAGTGTTATTTGCCTGGAAAATACAGCTGCTTAAGGAATAAGATTCGCGTGATCGGACCGGAGCCAAAGCTGAATGGATGCAAAGCCCAATAAGTCCAGACCACTGTTTCCTCCAGTTAGGGCAAAAACACATGGGCCCATATGCTAATATACTTGCTGCTATGTTTTTTTTCGTACTATTCAAACTTCGAGCTGGTGCGCTCAAGTTTGAAAAATAAAGCGCGAAGTTAGGCCCTGCCCTATCTTTCTTGTACAAAGTATTAACGCACGAGAATCCCTACAGTGGAAACGAAACAATTGAAATCAGTGGTTTCATTTCATCCCGTTATGCGGCCATGATTTTCACGGCCACATAACGGGCCTTAAACACGCCCATCTATTTAACCCCATAAGGCAGTACCAGTGTACGGCTGCACAAATTTCTTCAGCAAAGACTTGTTGGTTTGAGCCATAATGTGGCATCATTTTTTCGGCATTGCATCACCCCGGCTTAGGGCTTAAACAGACGAGCGTCGGCGAAAATACGCTCGGAATTATGAAGCATATTTGCGCATGTACAAGTCAAAATTCTTTAAATTTTTAAGATAAAAAGGCAAAAAGATAGGTCCTGCCTAGAGATGAGCGAACGTACTCGGTAAGGGCGATTTCGCAATCGAGCACCGCGATTTTCGAGTACTTCACTACTCGGGTGAAAAGTACTCGGGGGCGCTGTGGGGCGGAGGGTTGCAGAGGGGAGTGGGGGGTAGCAGCGGGGAACAGGGGGGAGCCCTCTCCCTCTCCCTCTCCTCCCCACTCCTCGCTGCAACCCCCCGCTCACCCACAGCGCACCCGAGTACTTTTCACCCGAGTAGTGAAGTACTCGAAAATCGCGGTGCTCGATTGCGAAATCGCCCTTACTGAGTACGTTCGCTCATCTCTAGTCCTGCCCCATCTTTTCTCACGCCATATTATTCCATGCCAGTCAAAACAAAACCATTGATTTCTAGAGATGAGCAAGTATACTCGCTAAGGCAAATTACTCGAGCGAGTAGTACCTTAGCCGAGTATCTCCCCGCTCCTCTCTAAAGATTTGGGGGCCGGCGGGGGCGGGAGCAGCGGGAGAGAGTGGGGAGGAACGGAGGGGAGATCTCTCTCTCCCCCGGCTCCCCTCACCTGTCACCCGCGCCGGCCCCCGAATCTTTAGAGACGAGTGGGGAGATACTCGGCTAAGGCACTACTCGCTCGAGTAATGTGCCTTAGCGAGTATACTCGCTCATCTCTATTGATTTGCATTCCTGAAAAACGTGACATAATCACAGTCATGTGGTTAAGCCCCATCTCCAAGACACACGGGTTACGACTGCTATGACTTTCTATGAGTTCCATTACCAGAGAGTAGGCTGGACCCCAAAGTACTATGATAGTAGTAGCAAGAGCTGAGTTCCTTAACCCATCCTGCGAGCCTCGTACCGCCGATTTACATCGCCGCTACTGGAAATACGTTTGCCAGCATATTTTATCTATTAAACCTCATACATTTCATAGGAATTAGGAGAGCACAAAGCTCTGTTGATACCATGTGGTGAGGAGGTTCAGTGTACGTGTTGGGAGGTACTCACATATGTCTGCAGATCCTCATAGACTTGACAGATGCCAAAAGAGTGATACCATATGGGCAGGTATACATTAATTAGAAAATAATGAAAAAAAATCTAAGCTCTTCACTTTCCAGTGCAGGAGTACATTACTTTTACCCTGTAGCCGTCATAAAATGGATCACTTATCCAAACCTGTTTGCCATAGTATGCCCAAATCATACACAATGGAAGTTTCCAAAAATACAATATGCAGATGTCACACCTGTAATGTTGATGTTCAGCACAATATGCAATTAGCGCAGGCGAGCGGTGAAATCTACACTATTTGCATGCGGCAACTGTTAACTTTGAGTATCCCTTTGAATGACTGGCACTCTGTGCAAATAGAGTAGGCACCGCACTAATGGCCTAGCGTGCCAATTGTGTTAGCGCTGCTACATCTGTACAAGCAAGTGAGAAGGAGAATGAAAACTGGAGGCTGGAATCACACATGCAGTTTTTGGAACACCTTTGATGTAATGTCGTTTTTTTGATACAAAAAGAATAAAAGTATAAAGGTTCTTTCACATGTCCTGGAATTTGCAGCAAAATTTGCCACCATGGAAATCAGTATGTCTAAACGCAGATGTTGGTGTTGATCTTCCAGCAGAACTAAGCAATTTTCAATTCTGCATCAAAATCTGCATTTCAGACAAACAGATTTAGGTGCAAATTCTGATACGTGTGAAAGAACCTTAAAGAAAAGACTGATACTTCTCTTTTTTGTAGAGGCAGTGGAAGGGGTTAAATACCTATTAAAGATGAGCGAACACCAAAATGTTCGGGTTCGCGTTATTCGAAACGAACTTCCCGCGATGTTGAAGTCAATGGGCAACCGGAACATTTTTGTATTTCGCCGATGCTCGCTAAGGTTTTCATGTGTGAAAATCTTGGCAATTCAAGAAAATGATGGGAACGACACAGCAAGTTCTCCTCTGCCACAGCTGTAACAGCTGTGGCAGAGAAGAACGATGTTAGCCCATTGAATTCAATGGAGCCGTCAATACAGCCGACTCCACTGAATGCAATGGGCTGCCGGCGATCGCGGGATGAATTGTCGGAAAGGGGTTAAATATATACCGTATATACCGGCGTATAAGGCGACGGGGCGTATAAGACGACCCCCCAACTGTCACCTTATACGCCGGTATTCAGTGGAGAAAAAAAAAAAAATTTTATTACTCACCTCCCCCGGCGTCCTGTCGCGCTCCGGCAGGATGTCGCTCGCTCCGGCAGGCTGTCGCTCGCTCCTCGTCCCCGCCGCAGCATAGCTTTCTGAATGCGGGGCTTGAAATCCCCGCTTCCAGAAAGCTAATACACACGCCGGCAGCCATGACAGCATTGAATGGCTGTGATTGGCTAAAGCACACGTGGCTTCAGCCAATCACACTATTCAATGACATCATTGAATGGGTGTGATTGCTAACACGTGCGCCTTCAGCCAATCACAGCCATTCAATGATGTCATTGAATAGTGTGATTGGCTGAAGCCACGTGTGCTTTAGCCAATCACAGCCATTCAATGCTGTCATGGCTGCCGGCGTGTGTATTAGCTTTCTGGAAGCGGGGATTTCAAGCCCCGCATTCAGAAAGCTATGCTGCGGCGGGGACGAGGAGCGAGCGACAGCCTGCCGGAGCGAGCGACATCCTGCCGGAGCGCGACAGGACGCCGTGGGAGGTGAGTAATAAAATTTTTTTTTTTTACACTTTTTTTTTTTTGTATTACCGGCGCATAAGACGACCCCCGACTGCAGAGCAGATTTTTCGGGGTTCAAAAGTCGTCTTATACGCCGGTATATACGGTAAGCCCTTTCCTGCAATTCATCCAGAAATGTGTAAAAATAAAAAATATATATATACACTCACCTGGTGTCGGCAGAAGGAGTTCAGCGCGGCAGGCTGCAGTTCTCCTGAACTGCTCTGAACAGCTGTGAGTAGTATTCAGCAGGCGGGGATTTAAAATCCCCGCCTGCTGAATAAGATGCCTCTGATTGGTCACAGCCTGACTAATCAGAGGCCAGCCCTCACTCACACCCATTCATGAATTCATGAATGGGTGAGTGAGGGCTGCCTCTGATTGGCTCAGGGGCAGGAGAGTTCCATTGAATTCAATGGGCAAACATCGTTCTTCTCTGTCACAGCTGTTACAGCTGTGGCAGAGAAGAAGGATTTGTCTTCTATATGTTCTCAATGGGGTTGGCGCTGCTGCTGCCGGCCCCATTGAGCGCATATAGAAAAGATTTCTCAGGGAAGAAAGTTAAAGTAACCCGAACATCCGAACATCGTGTGGTGTTCGTTACGAATAACGAACATCCCGAACACCCTAATATTCGCCCGAGCATCAAGCTCGGACGAGTACGTTCGCTCATCTCTAATACCTATACATATAGCTCTAATGACAATATATTTTTCTTTGCTGCTGTGGATTAACAGAGAGTGAGCTGTTCACGATTGGCTGATGGGCTGAGTATAAAAGGCAGGTGCTGCTCCCAGGCTAGGTGGCGACACTGAAGCTTTTACAAAGAGCAGAGAGCCTTGTGAGAAGTGAGCTGCCCCAATGCTAATGGAGAACTGAGTTTTCCTCTACCCGAGAGAGAGAGTGAGAAGACAACTCGGATTCTTATAGCGGTGCTTCCTAGCTATTGCACTACAAGTGCCAGAGGGAGGTCTGCTGCTTGTACACAGAAACATAAGCTGTAATTAGTGACTGCAAATGCCAAGCCATCACCAAGAGATAAGCCACTAGCGAGAGCATATAGGCCAACAGCCAGTATCCAGATATTTGGTGGTATAATTGTGAGTACCATCCACAAGCCTAATCACCATTAAAATGGATTATTTTGACTTCATCACTGTACAGCCTCCCTAAAGGTCCTGTGCTAATAATTTGTTTAGGAGTAGTGACTGCAGATTTCAGTTGGTGGATTTTAGTTATTTGGTTAATCAAAGTTCCTGGAAGTTCCTTCAGAGGCGACTCCTACTTACAACCAGTATCTGTGGATCTATATACCCCTGGCCAAGGTAACCCATGTGTTGACTGTGATAATTCTACGTTGCATGCATAATATTAAAAACACCTTATTTGTAGGGTACAGACCGAGTTATAGACTTAATTGAATGTTAGTAAACTGTTTGCATTGTATCCCAATAATACTGCTGTATGTTATTGTCATATTATTCTTTATCGCACATTCAGTAAAGCGTTGTTTGTACAACTAAACTGGTGTAAAGCCTCTCCATCACCGGCATCATATTTGGCACGTCAAGTGTTACTGCAGAAAGCCGTGCAGCTGCTTGCAGAAACAACCCCTTTCAAATGTACTGTACAGAATGTACAGATTGTCAAAAAGTAAAAAAAAAAATCTGAAGGGCTTCCAAAAAAAATTATGTTTTCACTCCTTAAGACCTCTCTCACACAGGCGTTTTATCACGACTAAAAAAAAAAATCGCAACCATCTGCAGCATTGGATTCCAATATATTCATTCAGATTGCCGCTTTTTAGCCACGCTAAAACATCGCAGCCGCGATAATAGGATGTCGCGGCTGAATACGCTGGCCGATTATTTTAGTGTGTCCGAAAAAGATAGGTCTTGCCCTATCTTTTGGCCGCAATCAGCTGTCGACTCCCATAGGCTTCTATGGGAGCTGCCGGCAAAAGGAAGGGGAGGGAGTTTAGCAGCGACTAGCACTGCTAAACCATGCCAGCTGGCTCTATTGAGCCATGCTGACATTTAATACTGGCCGAAGGAATTCCAGGCTGCGGTGTCTATACGCCGCTAGAGGCCGTGTGATTGGGTGAAATGTGGGATTGAGCCACGACTTAGTTGTGGTGTTTTCTCATTCATGCATTTTTCGGTCGCGATGCAGCCAGCCGAAAGACGCATCGCCCGTGTGAATGAGGCGTAATGCTGCAAACCAAAAAGATAGTAGGCCCATATTAAAAAGTAAAAAAAAGGACAAAAACAAAAATACAGGAAGACTATGATTTCACTATTTTTTTAAGGCTGCTTTATCGTTTCTTTTACTTCCGAAGCCGTCAACAGAAATCTGTTTTATATGTGGTAGAGAGCAGCGAAGACCATAATGCAGCGACTCAGCAGTGCAGCATCACCCATTACCGTCAGGATAGTGACAAGATGATGTTCAGCAATCACCTACTTTATTGAATATTGTCTTGTCAAAAGTCCTGCCAGATGCCACTTCGTGCCCCTATAAGATGTGAAGTTGCTGTTCTGCGGCTTCCTGCGCTGCGCACACAGTTAGGCCGCCTGCAGACGAGCGGGTCGGATCCGGCAGCGAGAAATCTCGCCGCGCGATCCGACCCCAGAGCCTGCAGGGACGAGCGCGTACTCACCCGCGCCCGGCGGCCCCGGCTCTTTGATGTGCCGGCTGCCGCGCAGCCGGCGCATGCGCAGACCGGAGCCGGCGGCCAGGTGAGTGCGTGCCCCGCAGAAAATTAGAACATGCCACGGTTTGTTTGCCGCGCGAGATTTCGCGCGGCCAAACCGCGGCCGTCTGCATAGGAGTGCATATTGTAATGCACTCCTATGCAGACTTTCAGCGGCGGAAATCCCGCGGGAAATCCCGCGGCGGGATTTCCGCTCGTCTGCAGGCGGCCTTACACTAATTACACTAGAATGGTCTTTGTTAGTATGGAGACCATAGAGCGACAAACTGCAATAAGAGCTCTGCCCCAGGGTCGGACTAATGAGAGCCTCATACAATAAATGAATGGGATATAGGCAGAGTGTAAGTATATGGGGTCCGGGAGGTATCAATGGCCTTGGTGTATGACAGCGCCCAAAGGCTCTTCTGCCGCATAGTACTGGAAGACACCAGTATTATAAATGGCACATGGTAAGTGGAAGCCATGCTACACATTTTGCATTGGGGCCCTGCAGCTTCAAGTTATACCTCTGCATTGCAGGGTCATGGAAATTCCATTGAATTTCTCTGTTTTGTTCTGTCTAAACAAAGTTTTAAAGGGGTTTTTCAGCACTCGGAAAAAATGTCAGAGGGCTGGACAAGGCACAATATCAAACGGGCAAATGCACAAACATGTATGCGTTGGCACATTGTATGTGTGTTGTGAACATTGCACTTTTGCACACATTTTTGCAAATTTTATTGTACTTTTTGCGCTGACAGGGACATTTCACATGGGGTGAACTCTTTTTTGAACGCTTAATGTTTTTACTTATGCTTAATAATGAAAGAAAACTTTATTTAACTTTTTTTTCACTTTTTTTAGTCCCCATTGGGAACTTGAATATGTACTATATAGTACAATAGTTCTATATTGCAGGATATTGAACTTTTACTGGCAGGCTATTAAGCCTTGCCATTGGTAAGGCTTAACAGTCTGAAACTGACCTCAAGGCAGACATGCCCCTAGATGGAGGGTGTGGGGCACTTCTATAGTTTGCCTCAGGCAGCAGATACCCTAGGTTCTCTCTTGCTTGTTCACATACTCGTCTGTCAGGCTGAAATTGACAAGGAAAGCCAGGAAGACCCAAACCTGCTACCTGTAGTCCCTTACATGCACATGGATGTCATCCTTGTGAGTTCTGTTTCTTATGCACATGTTGAGAGACTTTTTTCCCCTCCTCCTCCTCCAGCTTATCTGCTCTCTGCACACTTTGCAAGCTTCTCAATGGCTGTCTTTCTTTCTCCTAGGAAGAACTGTCATTAGGACTCTCTCTCTACACTGCAGGACACCAGGAGAGACTCCTGCTTCAACCTCTGTCCTGCACCAATTGAATGTGCATTGAATTTGCCCGGTGTGGATGAAGGAATTCTCTGCCATAGCTGTCACAGCTGTGTCAGGGGAGCGCAATGTACTCCCTATGTTTTCAATGGGGCTGGCGCTGTTGCCACCGGCCCCATTGAAAACAATGGGCAATAGCGCAGATTTTTCTTAGTGCTGCGAGCCTTGAGTGAAGACATCTCAAATGAGCATGAAACTATTGAAATTCATTGGTTTCATAATCATGCGTTTTTACTCAGTCTCGCATCGCTAGAAAACATATCGCAAGTGGGTTCAAGCCCTAATAGTGACAAGCCATGTCCCCTACATGCGCTTTATTTTGCATGGATCAATGCTAAGAAATGCTAACAAAAAATTGTCCTTGCTTCTGTTTTGTTTTTGTTTTTTTGTGCTTGAGAAAAAAAATGTGTGACGCAGGAAATAACTGGGCATATGTATAATCCATTCATGGTGCAAAAACATCCCTTGCCTATTGCTTTGTATAAACTTCTGCTAATTGTGTCACATGCAAGTACAATTACTGAACACTCTATGATTTGGCTTTATTAACTTCCCAGGACAACCTTAATGGGATGCTGCTGTTCTCCAAACACTGCAGTCCTCCTGCAGCCGCAATATGTGCCTCCCACACAGTCCTCCTGGCTGCAACAGCCACAATCCCTACACTGCTACCTGTCTATGAACTATATATGTCCTATACTGTATGGAAACCTCTATTGATGCAACAAGCCGGCACTAATTAACATCTTACTCCAGTTTAGAGGTAAACGAGCTGATATACCAGGGAACTGAAATACACGCAATTATCTAATGTACTCTGTAGCAGATGGTCAATGAACTCCAGTAGCAACTGCAAGAAATTGATTTTCTGTGTGGCTGCTATAATGCAATTTTGATACATGTTTATATACAAGCGCAGAGCAATAGCTATAAGGGATGCAGATGTAGCAATCGTACCCAGACCCAGGGTACCTGAGGGGACAGCAGCATTAACAATATGGTAGGTGGGGCCCCTGTTACTGATTTTGCACTGGAGCACAAGAACTTCCAACTATTTTTCTATTTAACCCCTTTACGCTCTAGGCCTGAGCATGCTTAGTAGGATTAGTAGCCGTCTTTGATAGCTGACATGCGCCCACAACAACTCACCCAAGGGAACTGAAAAGAATGTAAAAATTAGTTAAAAACACCCTTTCCCCATACTTATAATGAAAAAAAAAAAAACAGAAAAGCCCAACATATTTCATATTGCTACATGTGTACAAGTCCGATCTATCAAAGTAATGAATTATTTATCCTTCATGGTGAACATCCTCAGAAAAAAATACAAAATGCAGGGATTGCGCTTTTTTGGGCTCACCCGTTTCCAATAAAAAAATGTAATAAATAGATCACGTGATCTAGACTATGCTTCTCTAAATACATCTCAGAATTGTGTGTGCCTTTTTGGCTGCTGCATCACACTGTTGACTCATGTTCAGTCTGTGATCTATTAGTATACCCAAGTCTTTTTTCACAGGTGCTGCTTAGCCCAATTCCTCCGATTTTTCTTGCCCAGATGGAGGACTTTGCATTTCTCCTTGTTAAATACCATTCTGTTAGTCGCCACCCACTGTTCAAGCTTTTCTAGATCTTTTTGAATCCTCTCTCTCTTCCCTAGTGTTAGCTATCCCTCCTAGCTTTGTGTCATCAGCACATTTGATCGGTTTCCCATCAATTCCCTCCTCCAGATCATTTATAAAAATGTTGAACAACACTGGGCCTAGGACAGAGCCTTGTGGTACCCCACTTGATACATTCTTCCACGTGGATGTGCAGTCATTTATGACTCTTTGACTGCGATCACTCAGCCAGTTGTGAATCCACCTAACAGTTGCCTTGTCAATCCCATATTTGGTCATTTTTTCAATAAGTATAGTATGAGATACTTTGTCAAATGATTTACTAAAGTCAAGATATACTATATCCACCGCATTTCCCTTATCAACCCAGTCAGTGATTCTGTCATATGAGGAAATTATATTCGTCTGGCATCACTTGTTTGTTACAAACCCATGCTGGCTCTGGGTAATTACTCCATTTTTATCCCAATACTTGCATACATGCTGTTTAATAATTTCTTCCCAGTATAGAAGTCAGGCTCACAGGCCTGTAGTATCCTGGATCAACCTTATTCCCTTTTTTGAAGACAGGGACAACATTTGCCCTTTTCCAATCTTCTGGGACTTCTGTTCTCCAGGAATTTTCAAAGATTACAGCGAATAGTTCAGCAATTACATCCACTGCTTCCTTTAGTATCCTAGGATGTAATTCATCTGGACCTTGAGACTTGAATTCATTTCTTAGCTAAGTGTTCCCTCACCATCTCTCTGCTTACAGATAGCCTGCATTCTTTTATTCCTCCAATAGCACAGGGAAGATCAGTTGATGTTCCATCTACTTTTTGAGATAAAACAGATCCAAAGTAAGAATTTAAAAGCTCAGCCTTCTCAACATCATTCTTAACCAATTCACCATTTTCACGATTTTATTTTAAATAAAATACTCCTAAAAATAAAAGTATTCCTATACTTTTTTATTTAGTCTCCATAGGGGACTTGTACTTGTGATCACTTGGTCATTTGTATTATATACTGCACCACTTCAGTAGTTCAGTATATAGTGATTTTCAATTATACCTATTAAGCCCTGCGAAAAACAGGACTTCATAGGCTTCCATACATGGCAGCCCTGGGAGCTTTCACTCGGCTCTGTCATGCCATGCTAATCCATTGACACCCTGTGATTGCCAGACTGTGGCAACTAAGAAGGTAGCTGCCATGAACTAAGCTAATTAAGCTGCCTCTGATCATGGAAGTTGCCAATGGCTATCAGGTGAGTATAGAGTGGACTTGGCCACCGAGCCAGCTTCATATATTATTCATGACCACACAACATACGTTTTGCCATCAGCTGCCGTAAAGTTTTGCTTCACTGCATAACCCCTTTAAGAAAATAATTCAAACTCAGTCCTTTAAATACCAAGATGGCGTCTTGTATTTTAGGAGTGTTTCCATCCGTTCAATAAATAGACTAAACTGCCTCTCTTTTTTATGGTTTGGCTTTTATTCCTACTAAGCAGGTTTTCTGAGACTTATGATATCGCCACAACTCGTCCATAAGAAAAATCTTCTGCTGCTTTGAAAATAAATGAAAGGATGTTGTGAGTGGCGCCGCTGCCCTTAGAAGCCAGATCATTTGTAGAGAGCAGATAGATTTTTACATAGTGACCTGTATGTGTCTAACAATGGGATTACAGCCAGTCTTGTATCATTTCTCACTTCTATGAGGTAAGAAATCACATGTGCTCTGCGGAGCTCACTCCATCACTCCTTCGCTGGCCTTTTTCTTGTGCATGGTGCATGGCATGGCCCTGCTGAGCCTCGCAACAGTTGTCGAACTGAGGGGAATGTCTTCTACACAAAGCAATTAATGGTAACGACATTGGAGAAAGAGGACTAGAGAAGATGTAGGTATGTGCGGAAAACTGAAATCTAAGAATTTGAGCTTCCTGTCAGTGGTGAAAAGGAACTTAGTGCGATAGGGATCAAGCCTTTCTGCGGCACGTTGCATGGTTAATTCCTATAAAACATTTATGTATTCATTTTGCAAATTAATGTTCCAGACTAGAAAAAAAATAGGCATAAGGCCAGGCTCACGCAAGCTTATCGGTACAGCATATTCTGCAGAATATGCTCATGCTCGCTGAATTTTCAGGTGGTCATCCCCATTTTTTGCTATTCTGCTACTTGCAATCCTCTTTCAGGGAGGAAATGTGTAGCAAGCCTAGAATTGTGCCAGTAGTTCCCTGTCTTGTACTTTCTTTCCCTTACTTCTCATGTTGGATTGCACAGTCTATGGTTGAAACAGCAGGGGGCAGTATCTGAGTGCCCACCCCTTTGTTCTCCCAGGACTATTCAGGCAATCTGGCCAAAGTGTGAATAAACCCAAATGGTGAGTAAACCCAATAGTAAACCCCAAAACACACAGAGACACATTCCCCCAGGAGAGGCAGAGATTAGGAAGATCTGTCAGCCTGCATCCTCTGAGTGCATGGGAGCGCCCCTATGAAGATAGCTCCTCCCCCCTATTGCCAAGGATACATCCCTGTGTTCACATAACCAAGAACCTCTTTGCCTAACAACACTGGATTACAGAGGATGTAGAGTGGAGAGCCCTGGGCACTATGATACAAGGAGTTCAGAATGGTGATTGGCTATAGTGGTCAGGTGACTTCTGCTGACATCATCTTCCACAGCAATCACCGGGAGGATGCTTGAGCAACAGCACTAGATCCCAGTGGCAGAGGATGGGTAAGAAGCGATCTTCCTATTATTTTAAAACAGTTGGAGCTATAGCAGCAATTTTGTAACCAGACAACCCCTTTAAAGGGAGCTTGTATGATCCCTAATAGATCCCAGTCTGTGGGCACTACAGCATGTGACAGGCATGCTGATTTCAGTGGTCTGTGACTTATACTAATAGCTTAAGGAGTTTTAGAAGACATTTCAAAGTCTGCTGTGGCTCATTAATATTCATATATTGACTGCTCACCCTGCCTCCTTTTTTCCTGATTGACAGGTCTCTTGGTATTGTTGTACTTAAGGAGAGACCTATCAATCAGCTGCACCCAACTACGTCAGGCAGATGCTGACTGTGATATACAGCTGACATCAGGATACAGTGATCTGTATCAGAGATAACTGTGATCCAGACCATTGAACCCCTCAGATGCTGTGGACAATAGCAGCCCCATCATCTGGGTGGTTGGAAAGAAGGGAAATCCAGCCCAATTGGCACCCTGATATGCAATCGCGAGTTCCAGTCTTTATCATTCAGCATGGTCCTCCAATATGTATATATTGTGGCAAGGCAGTAGCAAGAGTGGCCTGTAGAGGGCCTTGTTGTGCAGATTACTGCTTTTGTTGAGCCTGTTTGAAAGGGTTAACACCTGCTGGGTGTGGCTGGGAGCAATAAAATTCTGTTCCTGGCACACTCAAGAGAGAAGTTGGCTGATATAGCCAGAGGTCCTGTGTGGACTAGAATGAGGCGGTAAAGAAGCCGCATCAGGGACTTGGAGCCTGAGGTCCAGTGCAGACCAGTTGGGCCTGTCACCTGTCTGATGGAGGAGGACGCACCGCAGACGCCCTAGGCAGGGTTAGGGATGGGACCCTATAGGTTGTGTAACCTGAACATTGTAAATGTACTATATGATATGTCGTGTATGCTGTGACGTCGCTGTGCTGATAAATGCTGGAAGGCGCCAGATTATAAAAGAAAAGCAAGTCTCTTGGAGCCTACTTTTACATGAGGTGCGCCATTTCCGTCGGAATAGGTTGGTACATCCTTTTGTATCAGAGCTCCGATGTCTGCTCCTTTGACACATTCATACCTCCTTTCAGGTATAAAAATAAGTGTCCGCAATATCTGGAGAATGAGGTGGAGGCCAGTGGAAAAAAGTTTGCTACCATCAGTGGCGCGGCGTCAAGAGACCCATAAGAGCGTAAATTTATGAGATTCGCTTTAAAATCTTCATCTTTAAATGGGCGGTCCGGTTAGAAAATAACTGTTAAAATTTAGAGCCATGTCACTTAAATAAGCAAAATAAATTTATCCTTACTAGAGATGAGCGAGCACCCAAATGCTCGGGTCCTCGTTATTTGAGTCGAGCTTTTCGTAAAATTCGAGAGCTCTACTCGAGTAACGAACCCCATTGACTACAATGGGAGACTCGAGCATTTTTGTATGTGGGACGCTGGGTGCCAAGCTTTTTTTTATTGGGGTCTCTCTCTCTCCCCTGCCAGCCAAAAAATTTGCCGTTGTCATGCGCGCTGTGTCGCGGTAGGGAGGGGCCAAAACAGGCACGTCACAGTGGGAAGGAGCCGAAAACTGGGGCGGGGTCGAACACACTGTGATGCTCGTTATTCGAGTAACGAGCACCATCGAGTATGCTAATACTCGAATGAGCATCATGCTCGGCAGAGTATGTTCACTCAACTCTAGTACTCACCTTCCACAGCCCTGGCCACCGCCTGCTGATCAGTGGCTGAAGTGTCACCGTTCAGAAATCTCGAAATCATGGCACCCAGCATGTGAGCATTGATGCCAGGAGAACAAGCAGTAAGCAGACAACTCCTTTAATGACTCTCTCTAGTTGACTGCGGATCGGGAACCTGGTGAACGGATTCTACTTTCACTAAACAAGATTAAAAGTAGAGCCTCTTGTGGTCTCGGAGCGTTGCTGCAACTAATTTACTCTACCCACAAATAAAAGTAACACTGGATTTGCTGATTCTTGATATTTCCTTGAAAGTACTAAACAATAGATTTAAAGTTTGTTCCTAGAAAGCTGCCTCCCTCTTGGACTCCTGGCAGGAAGGAAGAGGCACGCTGTAATCCAATTTTTCTTGGAGTTTAGATTCCATTTTGCACATTCCATTTTTGCATTTGCTGGAAACCTTTATCACCACAAGGGAAAGCATTTTCACTACAGTCTAAGACTCTGCAATACGTCCTCTTTTAACTGAAAAGTTGGCAGGTCTTGCTGCTTATTTATGATGGATGGATTCTGCAACTCCAAGCTGGATGGTCAAAAATCACTTCTGCATTTTACGGAGTTGCTTTTTTTTGTACTTTACTTTAGAAAGAAATAACCTTCCCATTTCCCGGTCGGATTGACATATAAATTAATTAGGACTAACCTTTAGTGCAGCCTCTTTCTATGAATTTATTATGATTTAATCCTTTCAAGAATGGAGATTTTTTTTCCCATCCCCCCTTCCAAAATCCCAAACTTTTTTATTCTTCTCTCAGCATAACTGTATATGTCCTATATTTTTTTTGCATGGAGAGTTGAATTTTTAAATGGTACCAGTTAAAGGGGTTTTCTGTCCTTTTTACAACTCATGACCTATCCCTGAATAGATCATCAATAGTTGATGGGGTACGCGGCTCGGGATCCCCGCTCATCAGCTAATCATCCAGCCTGCTGTCCAGTAGAGCGGGCTGGATGCTGTCTTCAGCAAATAAAGTGGGAGAGCCAGCTGCACTCCCATAGAAATCAGTGGGAGCGCCGCGCTGCTATTATAATAATAATCTTTATTTGTATAGCGCCAACTTATTCCACAGCGCTATTACACTTCCAGCCAAGGACAGGAAGTCAGTAACAAGAGCAGGAAGTAGAATAGCTGTGTGGTGCTCCTATTGATTGGGAGTGAAGCCCAAACTCCTACTTTCTCTCCACCAGGGGCGTAACTATAGAGGATGCAGGGGTTGCGGTTGCACCCGGGCCCAGGAGCCTTAGGAGGCCCATAAGGCTTCTCTTCTCCATATAGGGAGCCCAGTACTATGAATAAAGCATTATAGTTGGGGGCCCTGTAATAGGTTTTGCATTGGGGCCCCCAAACATTATTTTTTTAAATTTTTGCATTGATGGCGCTGTGTGATGGCTTGCGTTTTTTTTTCAGAATGACTTGTAATTTCTACAGCTACTCTTGTGAGATTCATATCACTTTTGCATCACTTTTTATTCAATTTTGTTCTTGGAGGCTGGGTGACCAAAAAATATAATTTTGGCATAAATGATGCAATAATTTAAGATCGCACTTTTATTACCACACAATGAAAATTTTCTAATATTTTTATTGTTCTGATTTTTTTTATGCATGTACCAGGAAAAGTGATTTTTTAAAAAACTTTTAATACATTTTATTAAATAAATAATTTATTAAACTAATTTAAACTTTTTTATTACACTAGGGGAGTTAAACTTGCGATCATTTAATTATTTGTACAATATACTGCAATACTTTTCTAGTGCAGCAGACTGTACTTTTTATGGCAGCCTATTAAGCCTTGCCCAGGCAGGAAGTAAAAGTGTACAGAGTTGGAGCTTGGCTGCTTTCTTCCAGAAACAGCACCATGGCTGTGCGTAGGTATTACAGCTAATTGCCATTGAAGAGTACAGGACTGGACTGCAATACTGAACAAATTGTGGGAAAGTGTGTTGCTTTTCAGACATGTTTTTCTAATGCTAGACAACCCCTTTACTAGGTTATAAGGAATAACAAGCTGGTCAGTCTCACTGTTGGGACCCCTGCCATTCTCAAGAAGAGAAACTGTGTCCCATCCTGCTTTTGAATAGCAGGACAGAGTGAGCCCCTTCCCTCTGTTCTGCTATTCAAATTCCATGGTCAGCCTTACAGCAGCATCTATGTAAGGGAGGAACATAAGTATTTAAATGCCTTTTTGATATGTCTGTCTATACATGGGTAGAAGGACCTTTAAAGACAGAAATCACATGAATGACATCAGTAAGATCCTTAAAGTCACTAGGACTAGCCCTGTGTGCTGGGGTTGTGCATTCGGATTAAACTCTGCCACCAGGTGATATCACAGCAACCACCTTGGCCCATAGATTTGCGTGATGTGTATGTGGCAGCAGGAGCTGCTTCACAGAGGCAGAGACAGACTCCAGAGCAGTGTGTGGGCAGCAGCAGTGTGGGAGCTAGATTCCAGGGCTGTGAAGGAGGTGGCTTCAGCCATTACCATAGAACCAGCAGGGGTATTAGCGAAATGGCCCAATGATTCAGGGGCCAAAAGACTATAGATGTGTGAAAGGAGAGGGAGTCTCCCTTTCCACAGGAGACATGGTCCCCAAAGAAGATGATGGCACCGTGGATTTGTAATTAATGAAAGCTGCAGTTAATGTAAGACCGATCCAACGACTTTAGTGTGTGCACACTGCGGACAGTGACGATGACGGACAAGCTCGGGGTGAGGGAGTATCTCACCACGGACTGTGATATGGGAAATGCAAGAATTGGGATGGCGCAGGGATATTTAATGTTTAGTAAGATAATGGGCATTATATGATGTTTACCCAATGGGAGTTATAGGATGTTCACATGAGATAGGATGTTCGTTCATATGATGTGAAGTGTGAGATGGTGTATCGGTGAACAGTGTACTTGGAGATGATAGCAGTATGCACTTGTACAAGATGATGTTTGATTCACATGCAATTAAAGTCACTTAAGATAATATTCGCATCTACGGTGCATGTGAGCCTGCAGTGACACGGAGCTCCTAAATTTAGCGATGTGCTCTTGCACCTACAGTCCATTAGGTCTACAAGTTGACATGGCATCAGGGGCGTAACTATAGAGGATGCAGGGGATGCGGTTGCACCCGGGCCCAGGAGCCTTAGGGGGCCCATAAGGCCTCTCTTCTCCATATAGGAAACCCAGTACTATGAATAAAGCATTATAGTTGGAGGCTCAAGTTATGCCTCTGCATGGCATGGACCTTCGGTTATACGGAGCATGATGATGAGTATGAAGTACCATGAGCACTGTGGTTAATGATGATGGATATAAGTACAAATAAGAAGTGCCTTGTCCCACTGAAGTAATGCTTTCATGTGTAATGGACATCGTAGCAAGAGATGCCAAGGGAAGTAGAGTATCCTGCACCTATGGTGCAATGATCCCGCATTCGCGGAGCATGGAGACTGTTCTATGGAGATATACGTCATAAGTGTGAAATTCCAGTTAATTATATGTAACATTAAATGTATTCGTACCCTTCCATGGAGTGATGCATAATTCCAGTATGTTTAGTAAAGTTCATTTTTTATTAAATGTTCTGTCACTGCTGTGCCATACATAACACCACCACCTGCTACATCTACATGGTTAAACAGCCACTTTAATGACCAGGTGTCAGCAGTATTTTATACCTCCCATCCGAGTTTGCTCCATACTAAAACATCTGACAAAAATGAACATTAGATTGGACAAAAAAGTTAAAACAACCCTTATGATTACACACTTAAAATTTAAAGGCAACTTTAACCCTTTCCAATCCACTGTCTGACCTCTGAAGACATTATGATTTAAGGCTGTACAGCTCCGATGTTGGAAGACATCCGTCGAGGTTCTTTTACTGTATATTGCCAGCCTCTCTGCTGTTGGAGCCTATCCAACGTGTCACCTTATGCAGTACTGGCTTTAGCCAGCAGATAGCGCTGTTGTATAATGGCAGAAAAAGAGTAAGCCCCCTAGGAAAACCAGGATATAAAAAGGATTGGAAAGGGTTAAGGTGCATAAGATGAAACCCTATTCTGCCATAAATAGCTTGCAGTTACATTATGCGTCGGACGCGCTAATGTTGAAATCACAGATACCGTAATGGGGCCTTTTTATACAGCAGTTACACGATCCGTTCTTAAAACTGGCTACTCCATTCCATTGACTACAATAACACACTACAAAGAACTCGTAGCCTTATGTCTAATGGTAAAACTCATAGATGAATTCACGTGTAAATACAAAATCTATTCTCAGCACGCTCTGGCGTCAAAATCTACAAAGATTCTGGTTCGTCTCACTTTCACTAGACGTGATCTGTTGTAGATCGCTGCTGCTAGGTAGGAAGTTTCCTCTCCGTTTCCAACTTCTGGCAGAAGGAATTAAAAAAAATATATGAGAGAAGAAAGAACAGGAAGACTATAGCGCAGATGGCACGAGAGTAGGTATTGTATGTAGTGGAAAATCAGGAACACTGTGGCTGGCAATGTGAGGCATTATGGCTGGCGATAGAAGGTCTGTAGCTGGCAATAGAGGGCACTGTGGGTGGCAATAAGGGATATTATAACTGGAAATAGAGGGGCACTATAGCTGGTAATGGAAAGTACTGTGGCTGGCAATAGAGGGCACTGTGGCTCGAAATGTTGGCATTGTGACTGACAAAAGAGGAATTGTAACTGGAAATGATGTGAAGGGGGGACTGTGACTGGCAGCGGAGGCACTGTGACTATCAACAAGGGTGTATTGTGGCTGAAAATGAAAGTACTGTGGCTGGCAATGGGGGCACTGTGGGTGACAAGGGATAAATTACAGAAAATTGGGGGGACTGTGTCTGGCAATGGAATGTACTATGGTTGTCAATAGAGGACACTGTGGATGGCGTTGTGAGCATCATGGCTGACAATGGAGGCACTGCCGCTGGTAATGATATGAGGGAGGATTGTGACTGGTAACAGAGGCACTGTGACTATCAAGGGTGTATTGTGGCTGATAATTAAAGCAATGGGGATGGAAAAGGAGGGCATTGTGGCTAACAATGGGAGCATTGAGGTTGACAATGGGGAAATTTATGGCTGGCAATAGGGAGATTGTGGCTGGCAATATGGGCTCTGTGACTTACAATGAGGAGGCATTATGGCTGACAATGGAAAGTACTGTGGCTGACAATGGGGGCCACTGTAGCTGGCAAATGAAATGTACTGTGACTGGCAATGTCAGGCATCATGGCTGGTGATAGAAGGTACTATACTGGCAATGGTAGGCACTGTGAGTAGCAAGAAGGGATATTATGACTAGAAATGGGGGACACTGTTGGTGGCAATAGAAATACTATGGCTGTCAATAGAGTGCACTGGGAATGGCAATGGGGGCATCAGTAATGACAATGGAGACACTGTAACTAGCAATGATATAAGGAAGGATTGTGACTGGCAATGAGGGGGTATTGTGGCTGATAATGAGAATCACTGTCATTAGCAATAGGGGGCATTGTGACTGGCGATGGGAGCATTGGGGTTGACAATTGGACACATTTATGGCTGGTAATGGGGAGATTGTGGCTGGCAATAGGGGCACTGTGACTTGTAATAAGAGGATATTGGGGCTGGCAATAGGGGCACTGTGACTTGTAATAAGGGGGCATTGTGGCTGATAATGGGGGCTACTATAGCTGGCAGATGGAAGGTACTGTGGCTAGTAGTGGCGGCACTGTGGCTGTAAATGGGGGCAATATTGCTGTAAATGTGGGACACTGTCTGGCAAAGGAAGGTACTGTGTTTGGCTATGGAAGGCACTGTAGCTGACAATGGGGGCACTGTGTCTGGCAATGGAGGGACATTGTAATTGGGCAATTAGGGGGGGGCACTGTGACTGGAAATGGGTGGGCATTATTCCTGAAAATGGATAGCATTGTGATTGGCAATGGGGGACATTGTGGCTCGTGATTGCTCGTGATTGGTGCATTGTGGTTGACAATGGGGAGATTGTGGCTGGCAATATGGGCACTGTGACTTGCAATGAGGGGGAATTTTAGCTAATAATGGAAAGTACTGTGGTTGACAATGGGGCCACTGTGGCTGGCAGATGGAAGGTACAGTGACTAACAGTTGGGGTACTGTGGCTGTAAATGGGGAGCAATATTGCTTTAAATCGGGGACACTGTGTCTGGCAATGGAAGGCATTGTAGTGGACAATGGGAGCACTGTGTCTGGCAATGGGAGGGGATTATAGTTGGGCAATGGAGCGGACTGTGACTGGCAATGGGTAGGCATTATTACTGACAATGGATGGCATTGTGATTGGCAATAGGAGCACTGTGGCTGGCAACGGAAGGTACTGTGTTTGTCTATGGGAGGCATTGTAGCAGGCAACAGAAGCACTGTCTCTGCCAATGGAGGGACATTGTAGTTGGGCAATGGAGGGCACTGAGACTTGCAATAGGTGAGCATTATTCCTGACAATAGATGGCATTGTGATTGGCATTGGGGGCACTATGGTGAACCATGAAAGTCATCATGCCTGGCAATGTAGGCACTTGGGCTCCAGGGGAGGGAATTATGGCAGGCAATGAAGGACATTGTAGCTGACAGCCCCATATGGGAAAGAATCTGACTATGTGCATAGTATGTCATCCTGCACTTCCGACATCAGTTCTGCTTGGAATCATACTGTATTAATTATGCCTTAATTGTACATTGTTTTCTAGGCATAACATGCCTTCTTCTTTCAGCCCATCAGTCAAATTGCTTCTGTCACTTCTATCATTGTTATGGAGGCACTGTGATAGAATAGGTAAATATGTGCCTCCTCATATTCACATCCCTCTATCTCATCTCCAAAGTTTGAGAGGTGGGTGTTACCTGCCAGAAATGGAGGCGCTGAAAATATGTCTGCTGAATCAACGTACAGTAATTCAAGTAAGTTAAATCTGACAAGCTTCAGCCCATTAAACCCGGCTTGTAATAACAGAGGTCTGTGGAGAATACCCATTAGAACATCCAGTGACAATAAAGTCTTATAACGCTGCGATAATAAATATCGTTTCCCCAGAAAGTTTCAATGTGCTCCAAAAGTTTTACGCTGATTAATAATTTATTACCTGTAATCAACATAATTACCAAAAAAGAGCTTGTCTTCAGCTTTTTATACGGAGAGCGAAGCAGCTGTACGATCCGGGGATAAATCATACCTTCATGTTTCCTTTGAGATAAATCACGCTCCCTGACCTTGTTAGATCGGCGGTCACCAGTGTCTTCAGCGTGCAATAAAAAAGCTAAGAAATAAGATATCCATTACTGTCCTTTGACAGGAGATACTTAAACCTTTACATTTCCCATGAAGAAGAAGCACTGTAGCTGCTAATTTGCATAAAAAAGGAATACGAGAACTTAGCCATCGAAAGACAATTGACAAAAACTAAGAAATGGTTAAAGATACATGCATACTCCCGAGGGTTCCTCTTTTAAAAGGACGGTCCCTACTTCAGACCCTTTTTACTCTTTAAACATCCCACTTTTTGATACACAGATAGGAGACCTGTCCATATAAGGTGCCCATAAACCTTCAGCTATGGTCAACCAAAGAATCAGCTGTTTTCACCAGCTTGGCCGACCATTCCTGTGTTTTGGGAGGTAGACAGTTCGGATGACGGCTTATCTCCCAGGGTAGAAAAGGATTTGGCGCTGAAATTCAACCTCCTAATCCTTCTTTCCTCCTAACATTATCTGTCAGAAGAAAGTTGAGCAGCCCTCATAAACATTAGCTACCCTGTTTCCCTGAAAATAAGACATACCCTGAAAATAAGACATAACATGATTTTCCAGAATTTTTGAGGATGCAAAATGATTTTTCAGGCTTTTTGAGAATGCTTGAAATATAAGCCCTACTTCAAAATTAAGCCCTGCTAACAGTTAATTAAAAAAGTCAATTTAAATAGTGTCCAGGCAGCTATACATGTAAAAAACTTAAACCTTTTTGAACAAAAATTAATATAAGACACTGTCTTATTTTCGGGGAAACACGGTAGTTGTCCAGCTTGGCAATTTTTTGGAGGTAAAGGCGTTGGCCACTTTATATGGGCATCTTCTGTTGAGCCCGCTCTCTGCCCTATTACTCTACTCTGAGGAGCAACAAAGAGGCAATCGGAGGGCATAGCAGCGGACAGTCAGCCTCCCCCCCCCTTTGTACTTCATGGGTTTATTCCTGTAGTGGTTGCTCCACTATAAACTCATTCGCAGCTCCCAGGCAGGACACCACCTGAGCACCTTTCCTCGTAAAGGACCTCGCTCATAGAGTCGGCTTGTTCACAAACAACCCATCACTAATAAGTGCAGAACAGTAGATGTGCGATATTTGGGCAACTTACTAATATAATGTAATTATGAATACTGCACTTTTTGGCACCCAAATATTGGGCTACTATGTCACCTCTGCCTGCATATATGTAGTGACCCTCTATTGTAACTACATGGGGAAATTAACATCTCTGGGGGCTGTGTGTATATGCCTTTACAATGTATTGACTTGAAGGTGGTGGCTTAAGCAGGATACAGTTCAGAGAGGGATAAAACAGCCCAGTGTTCATGCTTCACATATAAATATTGGGCTACTATGTAACCTCTGCCTGCATATATGTAGTGAACCTCTATTGTAACTACATGGGGAAATTAACATCTCTGGGGGCTGTGTGTATATGCCTTTACAATGTATTGACTTGAAGGTGGTGGCTTAAGCAGGATACAGTTCAGAGAGGGATAAAACAGCCCAGTGTTCATGCTACACACATTTCAGCCAATCAGCATTAGGCAAGTTGGAGGAGCAAACTTAATAAAAGTTCCAACTGTTATTTAGAAGTTTCAGTCTAACAAAGAGCACTATAGTGTAAACAAGTTAAGCTGGTTTAGGGATCTGCCTGTCCACGGGTGTCGCGGTATCCCACGGTGGATCTCCGCCGGGGAGCAGGTGCCAGAGGACGGATCTCCGCTGTGAGCCTATCTGACAGACAGGCTGAACGTGGAGAAATGCAGCAATTTGCAGCATGCTGCTATTTGCAGGTGGCGAGCAGAGAATCGCTATGATTCTCCGCTCATGGACGGAGGGCTGTGCTTTACATAGCAATACTAGGGAAAGCGTGCACTGCATTCCTGCTGCTGGATTATGGCCGCGGGGAACGCAATGCAAAAACGTCCGTGGACAGGCAGCCTAGCTCACTTTATTTCAAGCTTTGGACTGCTGATGGATAGGCGGTTTACAGAGGAGGCTGCGGACTGCAGGTTCATGGTGTTAGCACAATGGAGCACTACAGGTATATACTTGTGTTCCAAATCTAGGGCTAAAATATGAGCTGCTTGCAGAATGATTGACTGGTCACACTTGTGTAATCAAGACAATTTCTAGTTTATTTGTTCACAAGCAGAAGTATTTATATGTTTTTAGACAAAAACATTAAAATTGAGGCTAGAAGACACCCTACTTGTACATATGCATAGCTTATTGCTACCCATTAGCATTGGTCACTAATAGAGATAAGCGAGCGAACTCACTAAGGCAAACTACTCAAGTGAGCAGTGCCTTATGCGAGTACCTGCCCACTCGTCTCAAAAGATTCGAGTGCCGGCGGGGGCGGGGAGTGGCGGGGGAGAGCGGGGAGGAACGGGGGGGGAGATCTCTCTCTCACTCTGTCCCTCCGCTCCTCCCTGCTCACTCCCGCAACTCACCGCTCTCCCCCGCTGGCACCCGAATCTTTTGAGATGAGCGGGCAGGTACTTGCATAAGGCACTACTCGCTCATCTCCAGTCACTAAACCCCCGCAGGAGCAGTGATGTCACTCTCTAGGCAGGAATTTCTCCCAGGTCACACCCTGCCTACATGTTATCTACCTCTAGGATCGTTAGCTGGTTAATATATATATATATATTAACCGAAATGCACATGCCAAAATATGGAAATGTGAACGAACCCACTGAAATCAATGGGTTCTAAATTTTGCGCACACAAAATACGTCCATGTGAAGCCAACCTACGGGCAGGTAGCGCCATGTTTGAGTAGGCGGACTAGAGTAGGTGTTTTCGATTTTCTGCACAATATTATGCTTTTCAGTGTGCAGTCTCATGCAGACGGGACCTTTGGTTTGCAATTGCGCATCAAAATAGAACATGTTTGGGTTTTTTTCACGTGCGTGGAAAAAAATACCATGTGACGGAACCCATGTAAATCAATGGATTCTATTAGCTACATGTTCCGGCCACAGATTTTGCACCCGCGAATGCGCCCATGTGTGGGAGCCCTATGTCCTCTAACACACTTGCCATGTGTCCAAGCTTGGGTGCAACTCATATCAGACACCACATGGGCACCTAGTCGTGTGCTGTCCGGTATACGTGCGCCAGAACTTTGACATGCAATTGCGTGTCCTAATTTCCGTCCGTGATATGAACAAGAATAAGGAATTTTTTTCTTTGGTGTTTCGACACTTTCCCTACTTTATTATCCACATCTCACCTGTAAGCCGCTGGTACAGAGATGGCAAGATGCCCCCCTTAATGCCCGCCGCAGCCTCTTATAGCATTGTTGCAAAACTAAAGAATATCATCTCTTCCCGCAGTGCAAAATCCTGAACTCTTAATTAAGTTGTGACTCACATAAAAGAGCGGAGCGGCTGTACAATGCCCCACGCAGGCGGTTAAACAATCGCCAGCTTTCACGTGCCATCTTTTTCATAGCCGGGCATCTATTGTACTTGGAGATGTGATCTTCGTCTTCAGAGTTTGGGCTGAATAGCGGGCGCGATGTGATTTAACATCTCGGAATAAAGAATGACAGCTATTAGATGCTGAAGCAGGTGGACGCTTTCATCCGCCGCAGCCGCTTACGTGCAGGAATTCAGGATGGAACCGGCACAATCCTGGAGAGGCTGACAAATGGTAGCATCTGATTCCGGCTTCATGACGAGCTATTTCTGCTAACGTGCTGTGACAGCCCGTGTTTCCATTTGTAAGAACTCGTTAAGCAATGCAAATAAAACCCCGCATTATCGCGTCAATCACGGATCCCGGAAGGTAACAAAATTAATCAGTCCCATGTAAACACAAACTAGCGCAGAATTCTCATTTGCACATGTGCGCTAAAAAAAGGGTAAGTTAAAGCGGTTTCCGGTTATTCCACAACATTGCGCAAAAGGTGTAAGATGCACAGAAATCACACATGAAAGTGATCATTATTGTAAACTAATTAATTTACGTAAAGCCACCTTTACACGAACGTGACGCAATTGCGCTCTAAGGGCTCAGTCAGACAAGCGAATTTTAAGCGCATGTATAGGTGCCTTTTTGATTCGGATGTATTACAACTAATGCTTTCCAATGAAAGCGGTCACATGTGCGTTTTTTTTATATGCGAATAAAATTCGCACCTGCAAAAGATGGGACGTGTGAGCGCAAATGGACCAGGTTGCGCAATTATTTTTCTATGCACGATGTGCGATTTTTTATTTTTTGCCTGTGCCTGAGTAAAATTTGCTCGTCTGACCGAGCCCTAAATAGAGGCTAATTGTATCTCCTTACGACAGTTCCTGCGCAGGTAAGTATCCGTTTCTGAGCTGCCGGCCTTGTTCACATCGGCGCCGGACACACCCGTACCATGTTTAAACAGGCAGGGCAGTCTAATAAGGAGGCAGGCCAATCTGATTAGTCGCCGATGTTAGTAATTAACAGCGGTTAAGAGCGCAATTACATGCGCTGCTCCCAGCCCAACCCGCCTCCTCTCCCTGCAGAAAGGGACACCGTATATCAGCTGGGCATGAAAACCCAACCGATATACGAATGTGTGAACAAGCCCTTAGGCTGTATTTACATGGACGACTTTCACACGCTAGTTCTATCTGATGAACAGAACTCACGCGTGGAAAGATCCCATTCATTTCAATGGGTTAATACTAGAGATGAGCGAGCATACTCGGATAAGCACTACTCGCTCGAGTAATGTGCTTTATCCAAGTATCGCCGTGCTCGTCCCTGAAGATTCGGGTGCCGCTGCAGCTGACAGGTGAGTCGCAGCGGGGAGCAGGGGAGAGCGGGCGGGAGAGAGGGAGAGAAAGATCTTACCTCCGTTCCTCCCCGCTCTCCCCTGCAGCTCCCCGCTCCGTGCCGGCACCCGAATCTTCAGGGACGAGCACAGCGATACTCGGATAAAGCAAATTACTCAAGCGAGTAGTGCTTTTCCAAGTACGCTCGCTCATCTCTAGTTACGCATAAGCGATTTTTTTCCTCGGACTGATGCTTTTAATTAGGATAATCACTGCATGTCCTATTTTTGCTTAATTCTCCTTTAAGAATCACCCTATTTTCTATGGGAGCATTAAAAAAAATGCATCACAATCACATGCCATACAAGTTGCGTGCAATTTTCATGCGAATGTGATACGTTTTTAATGAAGGTTACTATGGGGTCCTCATAAAAAAAACTGATAGCACAAAGAGAAAAACGTGCATTAAAAGTGCGTGATAAAAATGTGCGTTTTTTACTCGCGTGAAAAGCACAAGCGAAAATCGCATGTAAATCTGATGCAAAACGTGCATTTGTCTCGCAAAACACATATAACAACCACAAGGGAAATAGTCAGAGTTCTACCGACCTATATCACCCTTGTCCGGGTAAAAAAAAGCCTAAAGCCTTACTGTTTGGGGGAGTATATATTTATTTTTGATCTTTTTGTTTATTTCTTGTCACAAACCAGTAAAAACAGAGATTTGTGATCGACTGTAATGTAAAAATACAAATCAAGGACAGAAGTAAGTGCCGTGTTATTCGGTGTCCCAAGGAAAAGGTGTTGTTATGGAGAAGAGATGGGCTGACACAATAATCGTTCTATCATCAGAGATGAAATCTCGTTGTCACCGGTAACATGCGGTGACAGATCGGCTGCTGGGCGTCTCGGGAGGAAAAAAGTATCACAAAAGTATTCAGGAAATGTTCTTCCATAGACAAAGTTGCATACCGCAATATTATACTGCATACCCAGTCACAAGGTGCGCCAAATCTATGCTAGTCGCTGTTGATGCTCTTGGCACATCTTCCATGAAGCCAGAAACTTTTGTATTACTGACCGTATGCCAACTTTTGATTGGCTTATTTTAGACTATTAATTTACGCCTAATGTGTGCGGGAAAAAAGGCAAGCATATTGCACACATGCTTTTTTTGGCTTCAACCATCAAAGGGAACCTGTGAGCAGCTTGGAGCTCACGAAGCCAATGGCATGTAGGGAAAACTCAATGACAGAGTTTGCCAAAGATTTTTTTTAATCCATCTAGTAATGGTGAATACCGTGTCAACATTAGGTTTAATCTTTCCTGCAATGTATGTAAATCACAGCCCAATAGTCCGGTAGGAGGGCCAGACCATTTCTGCTGCCCTAGGAGCTCTTCAATCCACATCTATCCTCTCTATATGTGGGTGACGAGATACAGTCTCTTACATCATCCACAGAACCATTCAAATCTACCCAAGTCCGGCGCATGCGCAAAAGAATTATTTGAGTTTGCCCACAAAAGGGCTAGATTATCTGTGCATGCGCTGGACCATGGCTGCATGGGATTTGGATGGTTCTGTAGATTGACGGGATCCCCCACACTATTCTTTCAGGCATAAAATCTTGGAAATAAATGAAAAACCTGAAGAAATGGAAAACTAGTCTTCAGTTTTCATTAATGTTCCGTCCAGGGGTGCCGCTTTCAGGATTTTAACTAGAAATCCCAATGACATCCATGAATGAAGACTAGTGTTGAACCATTCGAACCAGTTGAATCCTGTTTCGGGCCAAACTTTACTAAAAGTTTGGTTTGGAGTAGAGATGAGCGAGCATACTCGTCCGAGCTTGATACTCGTTCGAGTATTAGGGTGTTCGAGATGCTTATTACTCATAAAGAGTACCACGCGATGTTCGGGTTACTTTCACTTTCTTCCCTGAGAAATTTGCACGCTTTTCTGGCCAATAGAAAGACAGGGAAGGCATTACAACTTCCCCCTGTGACGTTCAAGCCCTATACCACCCCCCTGCAGTGAGTGGCTGGCGAGATCAGGTGTCACCCGAATATTGAAATCTGCCCCTCCCGCGGCTCGCCTCAGATGCATTCTGACATTAGTTCAGGGAAAGTGCTGTTGTGTTGGAGCTGCTATAGGGAGAGCCTTAGGAGTGATTTTAGGCTTCAAGAACCCCAACAGTCCTTCTTAAGGCCATAAATCTTCTCTATATGCGCTCAATGGGGCCGGTGGCAGCAGCGCCGACCCCATTGAGAACATATAGAAGACAAATCCTTCTTCTCTGCCACAGCTGTAACAGCTGTGGCAGAGAAGAACGATGTTTGCCCATTGAATTCAATGGAGCCAGCAATACAGCAGGTTCCACTGAAAGCAATGGGCTGCCGGTGTGCGCGGGGATGAATTGTCAGGAAGGGGTTAAATATATAAGCCCTTACCTGCAATTCATCCAGAAATGTGTTACAATAAAAATATATACCGGCGTATAAGGCGACAGGGCGTATAAGACGACCCCCCCAACTGTCACCTTATACGCCGGCAATACAGTGGAGCAAAGAATAAAAATCATTACTTACTTCTTCTGACGTTCTGCGGCGCTCCTGCAGGCTGTTGCTCCCTCCTGGTGTTCTGCGGTGCTCCTGCAGGCTGTTGCTCCCTCCTGGTTCCCGGCAGAGCATTGATTTCTCTACGGGGGGCTTTAAATCCCCGCCTCCAGAAACACACGTGCCTTCAGCCAATCACAGCCAATGACAATGATGTCATTGAATGGCTGTGATTGGCTGTGTTTCTGGAGGCGGGGATTTCAAGCCATGCAATGCAATGCTCTGCCGTGGACCAGGAGGGTGCAACAGCCTGCAGCAGCGCCGCAGAACGTCAGAAGAAGTAAGTAATGATTTTTATTCTTTGCTCCACTGTATTGCCGGCGTATAAGGTGACAGTTGGGGGGTCGTCTTATACGCCCCGTCGCCTTATACGCCGGTATATATTTTTATTGTAACACATTTCTGGATGAATTGCAGGGAAGGGCTTATATATTTAACCCCTTCCCGACAATTCATCCTGCGATCGCCGGCAGCCCATTGCTTTCAGTGGAACCTGCTGTATTGCTGGCCCCATTGAATTCAATGAGCAAACATCGTTCTTCTCTGCCACAGCTGTTACAGCTATGGCAGAGGAGAACGATCTTTACGCTGACAGTGTGGGGGGGGGGGGACTCTTGCCGCTATTGTGGCTTAATAGTGGGACCTGTGAACTTGAGATGCAGCCCAACATGTAGCCCCTCGCCTGCCCTATCCGTTCCTGTGTCGTTCCCATCACTTTGTAGAATTGCCCAGATTTTCACAAACGAAAACCTTAGCGAGCATCGGCGATATACAAAAATGCTCGGGTCGCCCATTGACTTCAATGGGGTTCGTTACTCGAAACGAACCCTCGAGCATTGCGAAAATTTCGTCCCGAGTAACGAGCACCCGAGCATTTTGGTGCTCGCTCATCTCTAGTTTGGAGTGATCCCGAAACTCGCTGGTGCGTCCCATCTGAACCAATTTATAAGAAAGTGGTAATGGGACTTAGGCTCAAATACAACCAAGGACAACATCCACATAGAGCCTGCATGCTTACCCTGTGCTTCATGATAAACACCCTTATTTATATCACACATATATATTATGCAGAACTTTATATTTTACACCCCCATTGGGGCTCACAATTTGTATTTACCTATTACCATGTTTTTGGAGAACATGAAAACTCCATACAGATATTGTCCTTGGTCAGATGTGACCTCAGTGCTGCAAGGCAACAGTATCACCACAAGTCACCATGCTTCTCCTTTCTCTTTCAACTTCTTCATCTGGAGTAGGAAGAGGAAGAAGAAGAAGAAAAAGGAGGTGGCATGGTGGCATAAAGGGGTTTTGTCATTAAAAGAAAAATTATCTAAACTTACCTATTCCTTCCCTGTCTGTCTCCTTATCACATCTTCTCCTGGTTGAGCTTCTCCAGTGCCCCAGGTCAGCTCACTGCAGGCTGGGCCCAGCTTGTTATGAAGGCTGCTCATCACAAACTCCTTCCTGCTGGGTCAGTGAAGGTCACATCCCCTGTGCTGTAGCTTCACTGCCTAGGAAGGAATTGTAATCTATTTCAGAGACAGCTCGCATGAGCAATCTCTGAAGAAGATAGGCAGTCCTCCTGCTGGCCTGTGATCTGTGACATAACGTACATTGGCAGACTGCCAACCTAATGTATGTAACCTCGCAGGAAGGAGAAGAATCAGGCAGCTGGAGGTGAAGTGACCCCGGACTGCAGGAGACAGGAGAACATGGGGGAGGTGAAGATCTGGTAAGTAGACTGATGGGAGGAACGAATAGATAAGTACAGCATTTTTCTTTTCTAGTGACAGAACCCCTTTAATAGTTTGCACTGTTGCCTTACAGCACTGGGGCGTAGGTTCAAATTTGACCAAGTGCAACATCTGCATGGATTTAGGATTTTCTCCAAAAACATGCTAACTGGTGAATGTAGACTGTGAGCCCCAATGGGGGTAGAAAATATCAGGTTACGTAAAGCACTGCATAATATGTATGTGCTATATAAATAAAGGTGATTGCTATGAAACACTGGGGGAACGTACAAACTCCACACAGATGTTGTCCTTGGTCAGATTGGAATCTACAACCCAATATTGCAAGCCAACAGTGCTAGTCCTTGAGTCACAGGACCACCACCAAAATTACATAAAAATTTTTTAGGAACTAAATCAGACAGTTCCAAACTGAACTTTTTGCTCAACTTTGGCAAACCAGCCATATTGAACTTGTCAAACATTTGCTCAACACTACTGGAGACCATAACGAGGGGTAAACAGGCCCTAAAAAAGATTCAACATCCAAACATTACTCAAAGACAAATGTGTCCAAGGCCAGTCACATGTTAGCAAGTTGTGGCCGACCGAACTACAAGCATCATAGATTCCTATTATACATGGAATGTGGGTTAGAATACGTATGCAGGGATGCAGCAGGAAAAACTGCTTTATAATATAATGAATTGTACTAAACCACAGATGCAGCAAAGTGTAACCCAACGCTGCAGCAAGTTATCTTAAAATGAACCTCCAGTTTGGGGACAAAAGGATATATTTTGGGACGGAAGGATATATTATTTGCTGTTGTTGTTCTCTGCCATCCCTCCAATCTGGCATTTCCAGGCCCAATTTTCAGCTGTTCAAGATGGCTGATGCAACCCTCAGATGACCTAATCCCCATAGTGCATTGATAGAGTTACACTACCAAATCACTATATCTGCTCTCCGATTGGCCAGAGCTGCTTATGTGAACAGCACTAGCCAATCAGAAAGCAGTGCACTCTGTGCATTAGGTAGTTAGAAAATTGCTGCAGCCCTCTTGGACGACCAAAAACGGGGACTGAAATTGCCCCCTCCTATTTCTTTCTTGGGACAGAATTATCCCCTGGGTCACTTTAAGGGCGGCTTCAGACGGGTGCATGCGCAAATTTGTTCACCGCTACAAACCAGTCAAAATCCTTTTTTCTACCATTCAAATTTTGTGCCCGGGGAAAAAATATAGCAGGAAAATAGGTCCTGCCCTATCTTTTCTTGCACGTAGAAAAACTACGGACGAGAAAGATAGGGCAAGTCCCATTAACCCTTTCCAATCCACTGTCTGACGTCTTTCAACATTCTGATTAAAGGCTGTTCAGCTCCGATGTCGGAAGACGTCCGGCAGGGTATTCTTACTGTATATTACTGGGTGCTCTGTTGTTGGGGGCCTCTCTGGCATGTCACATACTGCAGTACTGGCTCTAGCCAGCAGATGGCGTCATTGTAAAATGTCAGAAAGAGAAAGCCCCCAGGGAAATCCTGAATCCAAAATTGGATTGCAAAGGGTTAATGTGTCAGAATCCTGCTAGTCAGCATGAAGCCATTAAAATCAATGGTTTCATTCATCACTGACGAACACACGGCCATGTATTTAAGCCCAAAACATATTGAAAAGGCCAGAAAAAGTTCTGTGCAGTTTATTTTAAGCGTTGTGTCAAGTTAAGCTTTGCTACATCTGTACTATGTTATTGTGAAAGAAGACAGAATGATTTTGTGCCAAATGTATTCTACTTCCCTGGCCTCACCCTGGAACTTTCCGGTGTTTCATTAAACGCTTTATAACCTGCAAGAGCAAGTAATCAAACCACGCGGCTCACATAATGCCGCCGCTTGGCGGCTCCCGGTGACTCGGACACTTAAGGGCCGCACTTTCATCACAGGCAAAAAGAAACAAGTTCTTAAAAGAGAGTTGGAATGTAACGTATTGAACTGCAGGAGCCAAAAGCCACTTACTGATGTGAACGGCGAGCTGCGGATTTTACTAACTCCACGAGGGAGGTCATCGGGGCAAGCAAATGGCCCGAAAGAAAAGCTCTAGACAGCCGGGTGGAATAGCAGAGGCCACACTGACACATCAGGAAAAATGAGGACTGAGCCTTGTATGCTGCAAGGTTTACAGAGTTGGAAACGTAAAAGTAATATTTATGCTACAAACGGCAGAACGCGGTCTAAAAATACGTATTTCATCAAAACAACCGTCAGCTAAGTTTTGCGGTCAGAACCCGTGGCTTATTATTACAGGAGATTGTGTCGTTAGCAGCTAATTGCACATATTCTTCAAACTTTATTTTTGCTGATCGTCTCACTTAAAGGGGTATTTCCATCTTGGCATTTCATAGCTCAGATAGGAAACCACTGATATAGTTACATGTTACCCATCCGGAGCCTACGGAAACAGCCCAGAGCTTCAACCCAGTGCTATTGCTGGAGCTCTCATTGAAGTGAATGGGAGTTATGGAATTAGTGTATCACAGTGCAGGGAGTTATGGGAACAGTGTAGCACAGTGCAGGGAGCTATGGAAACAGTGTACTGCAGTGGGGGGAGTTATGGGAACAGTGCAGGGAGTTATGGGAACAGTGCAGGGAGTTATGGGAACAGTGCAGGGAGTTATGGGAACAGTGCAGGGAGTTATGGGAACAGTGCGGGGAGTTATGGGAACAGTGCGGGGAGTTATGGGAACAGTGCGGGGAGTTATGGGAACAGTGCGGGGAGTTATGGGAACAGTGCGGGGAGTTATGGGAACAGTGCAGGGAGCTATGGAAACAGTGCAGGGAGCTATGGAAACAGTGTACTGCAGTGGGGGGAGTTATGGGAACAGTGCAGGGAGTTATGGGAACAGTGCGGGGAGTTATGGGAACAGTGCGGGGAGTTATGGGAACAGTGCGGGGAGTTATGGGAACAGTGCGGGGAGTTATGGGAACAGTGCGGGGAGTTATGGGAACAGTGCGGGGAGTTATGGGAACAGTGCGGGGAGTCATGGGAACAGTGCGGGGAGTTATGGGAACAGTGCGGGGAGTTATGGGAACAGTGCGGGGAGTTATGGGAACAGTGCGGGGAGTTATGGGAACAGTGCAGGGAGTTATGGGAACAGTGCAGGGAGTTATAGAAACAGTGTAGCGCAGTGCAGGGAGTTCTGAGAACAGTGCAGCGCAGTACAGGAAGTTATGGGAACAGTGCAGGGAGTTATGGGAACAGTGCAGTGCAGGGCAGGGAGTTATGGAAACAGTGTAGCACAGTGCAGGGAGTTATGGGAACAGTGTAGCGCAGTGCAGGGAGTTATGGGAACAGTGCAGCACAGTGCAGGGAGTTATGGGAACAGTGCAGGGAGTTATGGAAACAGTGTAGTGCAGGGCGGGGAGTTATAGAAAGTGTAGCGCACTGTTAGCGCACTAAGCTGTTTCCATAGCTCTCATTCATTTCAATTACAGCTATGGAAGCAGCGCTGGACTGAAGCGCACGGCTATTTCTGGCAGGTGGATGGAAAAAGAGGGACGGGTTTTCCCATCTTGGCAAAGCTGATATAGAAATACCTATTCAATCCAATGCATCTATAACTCTTACATATGAGGTGTGACTGTACATAGATTGTAATCATTCACATCAGTCCCGATGCAATTGAACTCTGTTCTGGGTTGAAATTTGCCCAAGTTTCGGTTCACCACCAACCCGAACAGTTCATTCCAACTAAACCCACTCTTCTCCTGAACTTTTTGTCAAAGTTTAGAGAACTAGCCAAACTGAAAATTTCAAAAGTTCACTGAACACTAATCCCAAACCTAAACGTAATCACTCACATCTAGTCACAAACCTAAAGGACCTTTTGGACGGACCGATGATCAAGCATGAATCTTCTTAAAGTGACCCTCTAGTCGGGGTAATACTACTTGGTACACTTTCTATTACTTCTGGAGTTTGGGTGCCATTATCTTCAGAGCGATGGGTTCCTCTACCCCTTATTCATTCTTCCAAGATGTCCACAACACCTTTTAGACTACCAAATGCACACTTAGCACTGGTGGTACATTGGTAGTCTAAGACACTACACGCTGCTTTGATTGGACAAAGCTGCTCACAGGAGCAGTACTAGCCAATCAGAGAAGCATGAAGTACCTGGGAGTACTGGCAAGTGGTAGCACCTCTACACAAAATGTTGCCCACTGGTTTTGTTGCTCACTAAGAGGAATTAGTTAGTATGCCACGCTACTTAGTAGACAGACATATCTCAACATGTTTAAGTTGGGTAATTATTGTTTAGGTGTAGTGACGGCTAATTGGTGGTGCAAAAAGAAGTATGGCCAATTGAGAAACACCGCTACCTGCAGCATGGCATGCTGCTTCATTCATGAGCTCCTCATTCGAACCTGTTTGACACAAACAATGTACAGTTATCATTGAGTAGTGACAAGAACTTGGCTGCCATTTTGGAAGATGGGCCAAAAGAACCAGGTGATGACAGCAAAAAAGAAGACTACCAGGTAATATTACTGCCCCACCTCAATCCTGGAACTATTTTTGTCCTGTGACCAGAGGGTCGCTTTGAAGATGCCTGTGAGGACTCATACACATAGCTATATTTTTGCTATTGTATGCTTGTATTGAGCTGTAATAGAACGCTATATGGGTCTTATTGCAACTATATCTGCCTCCAATGCATAGGAATGTAGGGTCTCTTTGACTTTAACCCCCTACTAAGAGGCCCATGCGAAGTGTGGGACAGTTTGAAAGAAAACTTAACTCCCAAACCCTCCCCAGCCACCCCTCTGAGTCTGCTCCATTGACTGCTGGGTCACTCACTGGACCCAGTCTCCATCTCGGTATGGAGGAAATTTAAGGATCTAACAGTGGGAGACCTGCAGGTTTTAGCCCATCTACCGTTACAGGAGATAATAAGTTAATTACTCCCCAACTGAACCCCCTCCTTCCTTCTCCGAGCCACAATTGAAAGAGCGATAGAGGAATTCCTCAGGACATATAATTCAACTAGACCCAGGACCCCTTTTGAGCGCTCACTAGCGGACCCAAACTCCAGAACTAGAAAAATTTCCAACTTGCGTCTACAGTTTACTATACCCCAACCCTCATCAAAACCATCCTTTATGATTTCCTGGGGAAAAGAATTGGGAATATCCCTGTCTCAGAGAGACGTTAAGAACACATTAACCACCTCCTATGGCCTCTCTCTATGTGTCTTAGCCCAGGAATCCCATTACAAGCTCTTGATAAGGTGGTATAGAACCCCGCAGTGGCTCCATGCATACAAGTTGGCACCGCATAACAAATGTTGGAGATGTAACGCCGAAGTAGGCTCCTACCTCCACATTTGGTGGTCCTGCGAGAAGCTGATGCCCTTCTGGAAGGGTGTGGGTGAAGTGCTGGGAAAGATCAAGCAAAATTTTACCCTCACACCTGAGATAGAGTTCCTATGGAAAACGTCTCCAGTATTCAACCCGCGAAGAGACATACTGATAGCCTGTTTGACAGACGCGGCTAAGGCTTTGATCCCCTTGCACTGGCGGCGCGAAACACCTCTCTATCTCAATGGAAGGAAGGACACGGATTACTTACCGGTAGTCCCTTTTCCAGGAGTCATCACGACGGCCCCATTACATATGGAGGTTGCCCTCTGACCCAGGTAGGGACAGGAAGAGTTTAAAAGCACCTCCCTTTCCACCCATGCTTCAGTGACTTATAAATCATTACGGTGGACAATGTTTACTAAACCAAATTTTACCTTTATTCGGTCATATTTACATTTGAAGAACATAAATTATTCTTAAAGGGGAGGGAACTATGGGCCGTCGTGATGACTCCTGGAAAAGGGACTACCGGTAAGTAATCCGTGTCCTTCCAGAGCGTCATCCCGACGGCCCCATTACATATGGAGTATACCAAATTATACGTGGCCCTAGGGTGGGACTACTGCCTGAAGGACTTTACGTCCGTAACTCAGGTCTTTGTCCGACTGGACGTTAACCCTGTAATGTCGGGTAAATGTATGTATACTCGACCAGGTCGCCGCCTTGCAGATCTGCTCGGCAGACGCCTGGCCTTTTTCTGCCCAAGAGGAGGAAAGAGAGCGAGTGGAGTGGGCTCTAATTTTTCCCGGAGGGTCGAGACCCCTGGCTTTATATGCCTCTTGGATGGCGGTCTTGATCCACCTCGCGATGGTGCTCTTAGTTGCCGTCTTTCCTTTTGCCGGCCCCTGAAATTGAATGAAGAGGTTATTATTTTTACGGAAAGAGCGGGTGGCCTCTAGGTACGCTAGAACAGCTCTCCTAACGTCTAGGTTATGAAATTCTCTCTCTTTCTCGTTACGGGGATTTTGACAGAAGGAGGGCAGAGTGATCGTCTGCTCCCTATGAAATTTTGACACTACCTTCGGAAGGAAGGCTGGGTCTAGTTTGAAGGTAATCCTGTCGTCTTGTATTACCATGTATGGTTCAATACATTGTAATGCTTGCAATTCCCCTATTCTCCGAGCCGATGTTATGGCAACTAAAAGGGTAACTTTTAGTGTGAGCAGCCTCAAGGAGAGTTGTGAGAGGGGTTCGAAGGGGGATTGGCAAAAGCTAGTTAAGACTATATTTAGGTCCCAGGTAGGAAAGGTTTCTCTAACAAAGGGTCGAAGCCGTTCTGCCCCTTTGAGAAACCTACGCACCCAGCGGTGTTCTGCCAAGGGAAAATCTAGATAGGACCCTAGTGCTGCTGTATGGACTTTAAGGGTTCTAGGACTAAGGCCTTTTTCTAGGCCTGCCTGCAAAAATTCCAGGATTACGGGAATGTCAATTCCTGGGATTTTCCCTGGCTCTATTTTACAGAACTCTGTGAATTTTTTCCATATCCTATCGTAGATGGCTATCGTGATAGGTTTACGGCTTTTTGTTAGGGTAGTAATTACATTATGGGAGAGTCCCTTCCCACGCAGTATCATGCTTTCAGCATCCATGCTGCTAGCTTCAATTTCTCGACCCCTGGGTATGTTAGTGGGCCCTGGAGGAGAAGATCTTCTACGGCTGGTAGTAGGAATGGACCCTGGATCGCCAAGGCTTTTAGCAGGGGATACCAGGGCCTTTTGTCCCACATAGGGGCAACTAGTATGACTGACGCCCGGCTGGTTTGGATTTTCCTGAGGGTGCGGGGGATCAGTGGGAAGGGAGGAAAGGCGTAGGCTAGGTCCATGTCCCAGCTTTGGGACAGGGCGTCTACCCCGCGTGGATTGTCTCTGGGGTTCAGCGAGTAAAAGTCCTGGCACTTTGAATTTCTCTTCGTGGCGAACAGGTCTATCTGCGGTTCTCCCCACTGGCAGATTAGTTGGTCGAAGACTCGCTGATTCAGTCCCCATTCTCCTGGATGGATGCTCTGTCTGCTCAGGAAGTCGGCAGCGACGTTTGTGGACCCTTTTAAGTGGATCGCTGAGAGGGACAGCACGTTGGATTCCGCCCAGCGGAGTATCTCTGTTGCCAGTCGTTGCAGGTGCGGGTGTCGCGTTCCCCCCTGGTGACGAACAAATGACAGAGCTGTCATATTATCGGTTAGGATTTTGACATGCCTTCCTTTTATAAGGGGTTCTGCCGCCTGAAGGGCTTCCCAGATTGCCCTTAGTTCTCTGAAATTGGATGAGCGTTTAGCTACTTGGGGGTCCCAAATCCCCTGTAGATTTTGGTCGGCTACTTGGGCTCCCCATCCCGTTTTGCTGGCATCTGTTGTGATGGGTACGGTAGATTCTTGTGACCAAGAGGTACCTTTGCTTAGGTTCCTCTGTGAGGTCCACCAGCGTAGGGACTCTTTGACTCGGACGGACAGGCTCACCTTCTTATCCAGGGATGTCTGCCGTTTGTCCCAGTTGGCAAGGATAAATCCTTGTAATTGCCGGGTATGGGCCTGTGCCCATGGGACTATCTGAATGCAAGCCGTCAGGATGCCCAGCACCTTCATTGTTTCTCTAATGGAAACCGCCGTAGCCTGACAGAAGGATTTTACTCTTTGGGTGAGGTCTTCCTTCCTAGATGATGGAAGCCGGGATTCCTGGATGTGGGAGTCTAGTAATACTCCCAGGTACACCTTTTGTGTACCAGGGTTCAAGTCGGACTTCTGCTTGTTCACTATCCACCCTAAACTGTTTAGGGTGGATAAGACCATGGATAGGTCTATACGCATGGTCTTCTCCGTCCTTGACACCAACAAAAAGTCATCCAGATACGGAAATATGCGGATCTGATTCCGCCTGAAGTAGGCTACCATCTCTATAACGATTTTCGTGAATACCCGAGGGGCGGTGGAGATTCCGAATGGAAGGGCCGTGAATTGGTAATGTTGGATCTTGTCTCCCTCCCGCAGAGCAAACCTCAGGTACTTGTGATGGGCTGCCGTTATTGGGACATGGTAATATGCATCTTTAAGATCTATGGTGCACATTACACTATCTCGATCTATTAGTGGGACGATGGATCTTACTGTTTCCATCTTGAATTTTTTGTACGAGATAAATTGATTTAGGGCTTTAAGATTAAATATAGTCCTAATGGAACCATTCGGTTTTTTTATTAGAAATAGGGGGGAATAGAATCCCTCACCCCTTTCGTAATCGGGGACTTGTGTAATGACCCCTAGGTCCTTAAGTTCCTGAACGCCTTTTATGAGGTTCCCTTGTTCCTGTAGGGACCCCGGGGAGGTTATAAGGAATCTCCTAGGGGGTAGCGAGTGGAATTCAATTTGGTACCCTGCTTCGATTATTCGGAGTACCCAGGGGTTAGACGTTACCCCTTGCCACTGGCTTAGATAGCCCGCTAATCTACCCCCTGTTTGTTCAGGGGAGGGTTGGACTTCCTTACCCCGACCTCCCTTGGGGTACGACCATCTTCCAGTCTTCCCTTTCCCTTTAACTTCGGGAGGAGGCTGGCGCATCCTCTTCGGGAAGGATGGTTTCCTGAAAGGTTGTCTGTCAGGCAGGGTTTTACTCTTGTCGCCGACTTTTTCCAGGATTTTGTCCAGGACGGGCCCAAACATATATTCCCCTTGGAAGGGGATGGCGCAGAGCTTATTTTTGGATGTAATGTCTGCGGCCCAAGTCTTCAGCCATAGTGCCCTTCTCGCTGAGTTGCTGAGGACTCCGGTTTTTGCCCCGTATCTTACCGTTTCCGCTGATGCGTCAGCCAGGAAGGCGGTAGCCATTTTTAAGAGGGGGAGACAGCTGGCCAACTCCTCTCTGGGGGCCCGATCCTTTATGGAGGCTTCTAGCCTGTTTAGCCAGAGCGCCATGGATCTAGCCACTGAGGTTGAGGCTATGTTAGCCTCGATGGTGAGGGATGTTGCCTCCCAGGCTTTCTTCATTAATCCGTCGATTTTTTTATCCATCGGATCGGATAGCTGGGAGGTGTCCTCGAAGGGCAAGAGGGTTTTCTTGGCCACTTTTGCGATCTGGATGTCCACCTTGGGGGTTTCCCTGTACAGGCGGACGTCCTCGGTAGCGAATGCGAGCCGGTTTCGGATCTCTTTTGGAACAGTGATCCTTTTTTCCGGTTCCTGCCATTCATCTATGATCACTTGCTGCAGCGTCTGGTTGACTGGGAACATGATCTTTCTTCTAGATCGGAGGCCGCCAAACATCTCATCCTGGATTGTTCTCGGCGGGTTATCTTCCTCAATTTGCATTGTTTCCCTCACCGCCTTGATGAGGTGCGCAATGTCGTTTGATGAGAAGTAATATTTCTTCTCGTCTTCTATGGGAACCGGTGGGTCCTCTAATTCCCCTTCGGATAGGAGCTCCAGCGATTCACCGGAGATCGAACTCGCCGACTCGGTCTGTCTAGGTCTTTTAGGGACCCGTGACGGACCTGGCTGGGCCTGGGGAAGGGACGCCATGGAAGCCTGCAGCTCTTCCCTTATCATGCAGCGGATATCGGATTTGAATGCTGCTTTCTCCTCTGCGAGAATTTTCCCCGTGCATCTGTGAAGGCAGAGCAATTCACTGTTATAGCAGTGCAAGCGTTGGATTCAGGAGCATTACTTGCGGTAATACACTCACTCCTCGCATAGGGGTTTTTTATAGCTCTCCTCGAGCCTTTTGTTGCAGAGGACGCATTTTTTCGATTTTTTCCTCGGGTCCATTTTCTTTGGACCCTCCTTATCCATCTACCCATGAAAGTGGGGGAGAGGGGAGACAAGAAAGGGAACATATATGCATCCGCTGTACAAGTGACCATTTGCGCATGTTTTGGCGTATAGCCTACTTACAGTTGGTAGGGTGTCAATCTCTCCCTCACGTGCTGAGCTGTCGCGGGTAGACATACTCACATACACTTGTCTGGCAGTCAGCAGGAACCTCCATGGAGTTTAGCCTGCTTTTATGGGGAGGATTTTCAAATTTGGCGCCATTTCCGGGTTTTCGCCGGTAGCCACGCCCCCTACGTTGTGCGCGTGACGTCACCACGCCGGATGACGTCACCGCTATGCGCCCGAGGTCCAGGGAGGCCGCCGCTGCCGTTCCCCTGCCAGGAGGAACTATCCCATCACAGCAGCGGCGGCCCGAACATGCGATCCGCGCGAGGGAGACCAGCGCTACTGGGCGACTGACGGCTCCGTCGGCAGCGCAGGTCGGGGATGCAGGGACTCTTGAGTGTGCGGCCCCGACCTCTACCCCTCCAGGGGGGCCGCACAGCGTGCGGTAAGTGTTTCTTTGCGGTAAGTCTTCTTGCCTCCGCAGCTTCCTATCTCCTGCAGCTCTGGAGCTGCTCCTCTGTCCCACCGTAGGGACAGGAAGACACTGAAGCATGGGTGGAAAGGGAGGTGCTTTTAAACTCTTCCTGTCCCTACCTGGGTCAGAGGGCAACCTCCATATGTAATGGGGCCGTCGGGATGACGCTCTGGAAAAAGTAGATATGATTTACAACCTTGAGGAGTTGGCGAGCTGGCAAAATAATTTGTACGATAAGTTTCTAAAAACTTGGTATCCCTGGCGTGACTTGAGACTCATGGACGTACTACAGCAGTAAGTAGAGCCTCTCCTGCTGGACCTGCCTGGACCACCTCCCTCCCATTCCCTTTCTTCCCCTTCCCCCTCCTCCCCCCCTATTGCTTTCTATTTTTATTCTACATAGGCGATGACACCTTAGCCCGATGGAACAAGGGTGGCGACGCAGCCCTCCCCGCACTCCGCCCATAAAGAGCGGATAAGATGTAATGTCAAGCCATATGTTTGTGCATGTTTAACCACAGTACGACGACGATCCGCAGTCATCAAACTACACAGCAGAATTGTATGTGCCGCCTAGCCTTGCATAGGCCTAGTCGCATGTGACTCCCCTGATCCCCTCTTCCTTTTTGTATCACAAATACTTGAATAAAAAATGATTAAAAAAAAAAAAAGGAATGTATGGTCTCTTTAAGGGCAAATCGAGGAATATAACTATTGCTTGTATTTAAGGAGGTGCACCATTACTATTGGGGCCATTATTGGTGGTTCTATTAGGGGGCCACTAATGGGGTTCACTATTAGTCCTGGGGCAACTGAAGGGGTACACAATCACCACTGGGGCCACTGAGAAGGGGCGCTATTACTAATGTAGCCACTGAGAGCTAAAATTGTACGTTGTGATGAGCAACACCCCCCTCTACATCGGCCATATTTTTTGCGGCAAAGTTGGCACCCTTAGTGAGCAGGTTGTAGAACTAACGTCCATTAGACTGTAAGCACCACTGAGGAAATGACTGATACATTTGTAACAAGTATGCGCCATATAAACAGTCAGGGACTAATAAGTAAATGCATCCAGTAAAATGATGGCGGTGGTAATCTATAATCTCATATATATTGATGTACAAATAAAGAGCAACTTAGTAGTGGCCGGCCGGACCCCCGACGTGAGCCACCGACACTGAAGCCAAGCTCTAGAGCCGCCTCTATTTACAGTCCGACTGCCCATGATTAAGAGATCCTACTACATTTACAGTGCTCAGACGCTGAATCTTCAGATCGCATTAGCTTCTAGTTGGCACCATTGCAATTTAATTAATAATCCCCTTATAAGCAAGAGCAGCTTTGCTCTGGCGAGGTGCGAACGCCTCGCTGAATTTGGGCAAAGACACAGCGTTCTGCTGAATCAATGGAAATCAATAGCGTTTGATGAATTTGCATGTCACGGTATTTTGGGAGATAGACTACCGAATGCCATGATAAACAATAAAATGGAGGCATGGTGCTCATGCCCTATAAATAGCGGCGTAAAATGGCAAAATCTTTGTGCTGTCTCCTTTATTGAGTGTCTAATTCAGTGATGTTAATATACTCATAAACAAGGGAAGCCAGCATAGTCATTAGAGAGCGACGTGCTACGTTTTATTTCTCCATCATTTAAGTGGCTGCGGCAATATATTCCCCGCTGGGCCGCCATCGCAAAGTGCCACTCAAGCTAAAGGTGAAAGTAGCTTAACAGCTGCCTCTGGCACTTCACCTAATTTCCTATGGGTCGGATTAGAAGGGAAAGAGTACATATTCTACATCACATCTTTAAGGGTTCAGCAAAATGAACCAGCATGTTGTATTGAGGACACATACTGCATGTGGTAGTAAATGCATGGTAGCGCAAAAAGGAAGTTCAAGGACACAGTCTACGGCATTTTAAGATATCGTTTACATCAGCCATAGGCACAATAGACTTCAAGTGGTCCATCAACTTCTATAGGGGAGGGTTGTGGGTATATGCTGTGCAGGGAGGATAGGAGGTGAGCTGTGACCATCTCACATTGACTTCTATGGAAGAGTGATGTGGGTATGCTCTGTGACTTGTGTATTGAGCGGGAGGAGGTGAGCTGTGTCCATCACTGTTACACACTGTGTGCGGGCTGAACACTATAAGGGTAGGTTTATGTAACCTGTAGGGCATGTTTCCACATGGCGTAAATACTGCAGATCATCCACCGGTAAATTGTAATTAATGAACTGCGTTTTTACAGCTCATTGGTTAGACTAAACAAAAGAATCAAAATCATAAAACAAAAATTCATGTTTGGTATCGCTGCATCCGTAAAAGTCTGATCTATCAAAGTAATGCATCATTTACCCCTGGACTGTGAACGTCATCTGAAAAAAAATTGAGAATGCCAGAAATGCGCTTTTTTGGTCATTTTGTCTCCAAGAAAAAATACAATAAAAAGTGATCAAAAAGTCGTATGTATTCCAAAATGGCACTAACGCAAACTACAGGACGTCCTGCAAGAAATGAGCCCTCACACAACTATTTGGAGCGAAAAATAAAAAAGTTATTGTGCGCAGAAGATGGCGGCAGAAAATAATTTTAAAATAAGTATGTCTTTGAAAAAAAATACAAGTAGTACAGCAAAAAAAAAAAAAAAACTGCATCAGTTTGGTATCGTAGTAATCATACTGACCCATAGAATAAAGTTATTATGTCATTTTTGTTGCAGTTTGTGCGCCGTAGAAACAGGATGCACCGGAAGATGGCGGAATTTCATTTTTTTTTTAACTCCACTTAGAACTTTTTAAAAGTTTTTCAGTACATTATAGGGTACATTTGATAGTACTATTGAAAACTACAACTCGTCCCACGAAAACAAGCCCTCATACAGCGACGTCGAGAAATAAATAAAGGAGTTACGATTTTTTAAAACAAAAAAAATGCTTGGTCACTAAGGGGTTAAATAACATGAAAATTAGACGTGTTGCTATTTAGTTTTACCAGTGGAATCAGCAGATTTAATTTTACAGAAACTTGATGACTTCCAATCCTGTGATCACGCCATAATCTCCGTTATTGTAGTAATAGCAAATATACTTATTTTTTTATTTAGATTTTTTTTCTAACAATTAGTAAAACCTTTTTTTTTACTTAACTCTCCATTTTTGTTGTCCCATAGGGGACTTGAACTTGCAGTTGTCTATGCAGTGTAATGTAATATTACATTATAGCACATTTGGATAGGCAGTCTATTATGGCAACCCTGGGGCCTTCAGAAGGCCCCAGGCTCCCATAGTAACCAAATGGCAACACACAATCTCATTGATCGGAGCTGTGCGAGACCCCTGAACACCGATTGGGGCATTTAAATGTGAGTAAATGAGTGCTGATATCAGTGGTTGCAAGTGGGTGTTAGCTGTCAGAGACAGCTGTCAAGGCACTTGTCTTGTATGAAGACAATTATGTATCAGTCCCCAAACCTCTTTCATATAAACCCTGCATGCCCTAGGGCAGTGGTGGCGAACCTATGGCACGTGTGCCAGAGGCGGCACTCAGAGCCTTCCCTGCTGGCACGCGCCGCCATCGGCCGCTCACCACATTAGTGAATTCTGGCAGGGGTGCCGCAGCTCCCCTGTCGGTATTCACTCAGCAGCGCTGATGTCAGTGTGCAGCCGGGATCCTCCTCCCCCTCCCCTGACATCTCCTACTTGGTTCCGCAAGAGCAAGGGAGGGAAGGAGGCGTCCTACAGCACGTCACAGTGTACACCTGGGATCAGTGGCAGCAGCACCGAGGAGAGGAGGTGGGGGGGTGGGGAAATATGGGTCTCGGGGGGTAAGGTGCTACTACTACTGGGGGGCCACTGTGGGATGTCACTATTACTACTGGGGGGCCACTGTGGGATGTCACTATTACTACTGGGGGGGGGGGCATTGTGGGATGTCACTATTACTACTGGGGGGCCACTGTGGGATGCCACTATTACTACTGGGGGGCCACTGTGGAATGTCACTATTACCACTGGGGCCACTATGGGGGGGTCACTATAACTGCTAAAGCCTCTCTGGGTGTCACTATTACTGCTGGGGCGGCTCTCTGGGTGTCACTATTACTGCTGGGGCCACTCTGGGGGGTCACTATCACTGCTGGTATATGTTTGCATGAGGTGGAAATGTTGCAGAACATCCTCAGTGGAAATTTCTGTGGCAAATTCCACAGCATTTCTACATCCAAAAGCAGTCAAAATCTGCGCCCGCTCCATTTTAAAGCAGCCCTGACCTTTTAAGAACGATGGAGGTGAAAAACATATGTCGTGATAAGCCCCGCCCCCTGACATGTTGGCACTTTGCGATAAATATGTGGGTTTTGGGTTGCAGTTTGGGCACTCAGTCTCTAAAAGGTTCGCCATCACTGCCCTAGGGCGTGAAGCGGTTAACTCCTGAAGATCTGTCTTTAGATGAAATGGTACTGATATTAGGTTTATTGATAGTGTTCGCAAGGTAAATCTTAAAAAATTAAATCGTGTGGCGCCAACTTATACTGCAGCGCTTTCAGGTAAATTTTATTCATTACCCCCCCACCAAGTTGGCTACTCATTTAACCCTTTCCAATCCACAGTCTGACGTCTGAAGACATTATGATTTAAGGCTATACAGCTCTGATGTTGGAAGACGTCCGTCGTGGTTCCCTTACTGTATATTGCCAGCCTCTCTGCTGTCGGAGTCTATCCAACGTGTCACCTCATGCAGTACTGGCTTTAGCCAGCAGATAGCGCCATTGTATAATAGCAGAAAAAGAGCAAGCCCCCTAGGAAAACTAGGATACAAATTGGATTGGAAAGGGTGAATCAACCTTGCGCCGGCTATCTCAACCACGCAAAGATTGAACTCGCAACCTTCCGGTCATGAGTGAGATGCTTAAGACGGCATTTCTGCTGCCTTAACACTCTGCGCCCCACGAGGCGATTATAGATTGCTCACAAGGTCTTCCTATTTCTACATTGTCAGTAGATAGGGCTTAGATATTTGAAGGCAAAAGCTCAATTTCTCAATCATTACTATTCTATTGTTCATTTTTATTTTTTGTGCTCCTAAACAAATTTTTATGCTTTGGTTACTCCATCTGCAGCATCGTATACTGAATTCTGGTCCTCACAGCCGCATTGAAAAAAATTGAAATTTTTAATGGCTTGTAGAATAGGTATGTGATTCTTGTTGAAAACTATGTAGCATCCTGACTGTTTCAAAGGCGCCTTAGAAAGCAATTCATAAATGCTCAAGAAGTTTTTCAATCCCCCCACCCTATTGTCTTCTTCCACTTTTGTCTGACCCAGTTGGCGTTGGATGAGAAGCTGCTAGCTTACAAATAGCCTACAGGTTATCCACATTTAGCATAAGATCTTCCATCAGCGGTTAAGGAGTCGAGTGACCCAGAACGGTTCTCTGCTTTCCAGGCACTTATAAAGTAATGAAGACAATGCCGCTTAGTTAGTAAGTATTTATGTGTTATTTTCGGAGCTCGCTCAGCGTTCGTTCGTGGGATTCAAAGCCTTCTCCCATATGCTAAAAATATGGAGAACCATTTGTGAGATCTATCCTGACAAGTCTGCCGATGCCGTTACCATATCCAGAGATAAACTAATTATCCTCCAAACACAAAGAGCCCGTTGAGTAAACAAGACTAAACAACGCTCGGCGATGAGCCCCTCTTCGGAAACACAAAAAACAATCCCGCATTACCGCCGACTGCAATGATTTCTATTTAGTGATTTCTCGCTTGCTGTGAGCTTTTTATAATGTTTCCTTGAAAATGTTTTAATCCCCGGGAAAATTATAGTGTAATTTAAAAATTGCGAGAGGAATAAATAACACGGAACAAAAGAACGATGGCAGGCGAGGTGTCGTAACCGCCTCAACATAAACAACACAACGGCCTTGGTTAATAAATGTATTGAATGGGATGGAGGGGGATTTGTAAACATTCTCCCGTCTTCAGGCTTTACTCGATGTTTAATAAAAAAAAAAAAAGAAGAAAGAAAAACTATCTGAGACGACTCATCCTTTTGCTCTATCACAAAAAGGGCACCAATTGTCAGGACAGTGTCCGGGATATGGGGGTCCCTGAGATATCCCGCAACCCCTGTCCCTGCCTACTTGCCCCCCTGGGCTAACCCCCAGGGCGACAACTGGGCGGCGGTCCCTACCCTCACTAGGGAAGCGGGACACGGGAAGACAAACAGACACTGAAGACAAACAACGGTAGAATGGTCAGACAATCCGGGTCGGCAACAGGAGGGTACGCAGTACAGGGGGGTCAGGCAAAAACGTAGTCAAGGTCCAAAAGCAGAGGTCAGGAAAGCCGGGGTCACAAACAGGAGTCAAAAGAATACGCGGGTGCAGCTGGAAGACCAAACTAACACTGGCAAGGGCTGAAAGGAAAACACACCTTTTTAAATGCTGTCAGCGCTCCCGCCCCAGAAGCCGATAGGGGCGGGGAGCCTGACAGCAGCAGGGCTAATCAGGGAGGTGCTGGGGACACACCCCCAGTCTGCAGCACAGACAGTTACTAGGGAAGCCAGCCTGGTAGTCAAGTGCCTAGAGAAGCACCTGCTGCCTCCCTAGCAACCCGGCGGCGACCAGTCTGACAGCGGCCCGGGGAGATCACAAGAACCGGGGCTCCCCTACGCCGCACTCCTGTAACCCGGGTGGCAGGACCGGTGGTGTGGGCACGGGGCCCCCGAGAATTGCTGGTTCTGACAGTACCCCCCCTTCTACGGGGGGACACCGGACCCCCATGGCCAGGAGCGGGCTTGAGCGGGAAGGCCCTGTGGAATGATCGGACTAGGCGTGGGGCATGAACGTCCCTGGCAGGGACCCACGTCCTATCCTCAGGGCCAAATCCACTCCAGTGGACCAGGTACTGCAGTACACCTCTAACCCGTCGGGCGTCAACAAGCCTTTCTACTTCATACTCCAGTTCCCCCTGTACCAAAGAAGGAGGGGGCGGGTTCTGGGTGGGTAGAACTGGAGTCACGTATTTTTTAAGCAAGCTTTTATGAAAAACCTTGTGGACCTTCCAGGAGTCCGGAAGTGACAACTTATATGACATCGGGTTGATAACCTGCGACACAGTAAATGGGCCAATGAACCGAGGAGCAAGTTTCAGGGAGGGAACCTTAAGTCTCAGATTTTTGGATGACAATAAAACCTGCTCCCCGACCACAAAAGGTGCCGAGATAGTACATCTTTTCTCAGAGTATTTACGTAGCTTCTCTTGGGAGCCCTGAAGGTTCTTACGAACCTGGGCCCAAACTGTGCACAGTTCCTCAGAGGATATGTCAGCGGCCGGATTGTTCGAGACAAGGGGAGTAGAAAGCGAGAATCGGGGATGGAACCCATAGTTACAAAAAAAAGGTGACACTTGAGATGACGAGTTAACATGGTTGTTAATAGCAAATTCGGCGAGAGGCAGGTAGTTGGCCCACTGAAACTGGTTATCAGAGACAAAAAGTCGCAGGTACTGGATAAGTTCTTGATTCATCCGTTCTGTTTGTCCGTTACTCTCGGGATGGAAGGCGGAGGAAAAAGACAAATTGACATTTAGGTTTTTACAAAAAGCTCGCCAGAAGCGAGCGACGAACTGTACCCCTCTATCTGACACAATATCCTCGGGGACCCCATGTAGCCGAACAATCTCCTTGATGAACATTTCAGACAGAAGTTTGGCGTTAGGTAACTTGCAAAGCGGAACGAAATGTGACATTTTAGAAAAACGGTCAACTATGACCCAAATGACCGTATTCCCCAGCGAGGATGGCAGATCAGTAATAAAATCCATGGACAAATGGGACCATGGCCTGGACGGAATGGGCAAGGGAAGAAGAGGACCCTCAGGACGTCTCCTGAGATTCTTCCCCCTTGCGCAAACCGGGCACGCGGACACAAATAACCGTACATCCCTGGCCATGTGCGGCCACCAATAGAGTCTGGATACTAACTCTAGTGTACCCCTGATACCGGGGTGTCCAGCTAGGACTGAAGCATGTGTCTCCTCTAACACTTTCAATCTCAGTGACAACGGAACAAAAAATTTGCCTTCCGGAAGGGCTTCAGGGGCGGATTGTTGAGCAGCGTGTATGAGAGGTGAAAGGTCGGAGGAGACAGCAGCGAGGACCACTCCAGGAGAGAGAATGCTCTCAGGCTCAGACTCGGAAGGTTCCGGAGAACCAAAACTCCTAGACAGGGCGTCTGCCTTGACATTTTTAGAACCGGGTCTATAGGTAACAACAAAATTGAACCGAGAGAAAAACAAGGCCCAGCGGGCTTGCCGAGCATTTACCCTCTTAGCGGAATCTAAATAGGTGAGGTTTTTATGGTCTGTGAGTACCGTGATCTGGTGACGAGCTCCTTCCAAAAAATGCCTCCACTCCTCAAAAGCCCACTTAATAGCCAGCAATTCCCGGTTGCCTATATCGTAGTTCCGTTCAGTGGAAGAGAACTTTCTAGAAAAATAGGCACACGGTCTAAGGTTAGTGAGTGTGGAGGGCCCTTGGGACAGTACCGCTCCCACACCAAACTCTGAGGCATCTACCTCCACCACAAATGGGCAGGACAGATCCGGTTGTACCAGGACAGGCGCTGAAGAGAACGCCGCCTTTAGGTTATCGAAGGCCCTCAGAGCCTCAGAAGACCAGGTACTCACATCTGCTCCCTTTCTGGTGAGGTCCGTTAGAGGTTTAGCCACCACGGAGAAGTCTTTGATGAACTTGCGATAGTAATTGGCGAAGCCGAGGAAGCGTTGAAGAGCTTTCAAGGTACCTGGCCGGGCCCACTCCGTGATGGCTTTCACCTTCCCAGGATCCATCTGGAAGTCGCATGGCGTGATGATATACCCCAAGAATGATATCTTTTGTACCCCAAAAACACATTTCTCGAGCTTAGCAAACAGCTTGTTATGTCTGAGTCGAGCTAGCACGGTTTGAACATGAGTACGGTGACTCGGCAAGTCGGAGGAAAAAATCAGAATGTCGTCTAGATATACAACGACAAACACCCCCATGATATCCTGAAACACAGAATTCATGTACCCCTGAAAAATGGCGGGGGCGTTACACAAGCCAAAAGGCATTACTAGGTATTCAAAATGACCGAGAGGCGTATTGAAGGCAGTTTTCCACTCATCCCCCTCCCGAATGCGAATGAGGTTGTATGCCCCCCTGAGATCAAGTTTAGAAAACCATTGGGCACCAGCGACCTGGTTGAGGAGGTCAGGAATGAGCGGAAGGGCATACTGGTTTCTGACTGTGATCTTATTTAGCTCTCTATAGTCAATACAGGGCCGGAGACCCCCATCCTTTTTCTCGACGAAGAAAAACCCGGCACCCACCGGGGATTCTGAGGGCCGGATGTGCCCCTTGGCCAAGCTGTCCTGGATATAGTCCCTCATGGATTCTCTCTCTGGAACCGTAACATTATAAATGCGGCCCTTAGGAAGTTTGGCCCCAGGAATCAAATCGATTTTACAGTCCCATTCCCTATGAGGGGGCAGGGCTTCAGATAATTGCTTGGAGAAGACATCCGAGAACTCGGAGAGGTAATCTGGTAGGGGAATCCCCTCGCAGGTGGAGATCCCCACCTCCACCGGACATAGGTGGTTGGCACAGCGGGGACCCCACTCTACCAGTTCCAACGTGTCCCAATTTACTACCGGGTTGTGCTCCCGGAGCCAGGGGAGACCTAGGACGACGTCCACAGACAAATCTCTCATCACCAGAAATGTGCAGGTTTCAACATGTAGGGCTCCTATAGTAAACCTTACCTCGGGGGTAACCAGATTAACTACCCCTGCTTGCAGTGGAGTGGAGTCCACTCCTGAAACAAGAATCGGAGTCTCTAAACGTAACAGAACCCCGGACAGTTGAGCAACGAAATTAAAGTTAACGAAATTAGCAGCAGCCCCAGAATCAACGAAGGCTTGCCCAGTACGGTGGAAAGAATGAAATTCTAGGGTGCAAGGCAATAACATTTTGGACAACACAGGGAGTACCTTGGCTCCTAGACAGTCCTCCGGACAACTGCCTAGGAGCGGACGTTTTCCCTGCCATGGCTTCTTGGCGCAGGTTGCAATGCGGTGACCCGGCTCCCCACAGTAGAAGCAGAGGTTCTTCTTCAGGCGATTTTCCCGTCGCTGCTTGGGGTTCATGGCTCCCAGCTCCATGGCCTCGGTGGTGGGAGGTGGAAAAGTCGGGTCAGTAGAAGAAGTGGGCGTGGGGAGTGGAGTGGTCCGAGCGGCGTGTCTGGCCCTCAAACGTCGGTCAGCCCGAATAGCCAGCGACATGGCTTGCTCCAGGGTTCTTGGCTCCGGGTGGGCCACGAGTAGGTCCTTAAGACCCTCAGACAGACCGGTCAAAAATAGGTCTTTTAGGGCGGCATCATTCCACCCGGATTCTGTACAGTGCTGGCGGAATTGGGAACAGTAGTCCTCCGCCATCTTGCAACCCTGGCGCAGGGCCAGAAGCTTGGAGACTGCGTAGCCGGCACGGTCGGGTTCGTCATAAATTTGACCCAAGGCGGAAAAAAAGGCGTCAAGGGATAGTCGGGCGGGAGAGCCAGCAGGTAATGAGAAAGCCCAATTTTGGGGCTCTCCCCTCAGGCGGGTAATTACAATTCCCACTTTCTGGTATTCAGTACCAGAGGAGTGGGGGCGGAGATCAAAGTAGAGCTTGCAGCTCTCTCTAAATGCGAAAAACTGACTTCTCTCTCCGGAGAAACAATCCGGAAGCGTGGCTCGTGGTTCTGTCATTGTTCCTGGAGCGGAAGGGGGCTGCATGGGACCTGCAGCTGCCGCTTGTTCCTGTCGCTGCAAGCGGGCTGTTAGGTCCTGGGCAAGGTTCGTAAGGAACTGGACCTGGTTCGCTAAAGCTGCCATGGCCTCCATCGAGGGGTTCAGAGTTGCCGGGCGGATGCAAGGGTCTGACCTTCGTTCGGCCAGTGTTACTGTCAGGACAGTGTCCGGGATATGGGGGTCCCTGAGATATCCCGCAACCCCTGTCCCTGCCTACTTGCCCCCCTGGGCTAACCCCCAGGGCGACAACTGGGCGGCGGTCCCTACCCTCACTAGGGAAGCGGGACACGGGAAGACAAACAGACACTGAAGACAAACAACGGTAGAATGGTCAGACAATCCGGGTCGGCAACAGGAGGGTACGCAGTACAGGGGGGTCAGGCAAAAACGTAGTCAAGGTCCAAAAGCAGAGGTCAGGAAAGCCGGGGTCACAAACAGGAGTCAAAAGAATACGCGGGTGCAGCTGGAAGACCAAACTAACACTGGCAAGGGCTGAAAGGAAAACACACCTTTTTAAATGCTGTCAGCGCTCCCGCCCCAGAAGCCGATAGGGGCGGGGAGCCTGACAGCAGCAGGGCTAATCAGGGAGGTGCTGGGGACACACCCCCAGTCTGCAGCACAGACAGTTACTAGGGAAGCCAGCCTGGTAGTCAAGTGCCTAGAGAAGCACCTGCTGCCTCCCTAGCAACCCGGCGGCGACCAGTCTGACAGCGGCCCGGGGAGATCACAAGAACCGGGGCTCCCCTACGCCGCACTCCTGTAACCCGGGTGGCAGGACCGGTGGTGTGGGCACGGGGCCCCCGAGAATTGCTGGTTCTGACACCAATCTTGACCATGGGTTTGCCTGGTATTGCAGCTTCATGGGTCTCCTCTAGAAATGAGCGAGCACGCTCGGTTAAGGCAGTTACTTGAGCGACCATCGCTGTTCTCGAGTAACTGCATACTCGTCCGAGCAGATTCAGGGTGGCGGCGGGTGCGGGGGCGACGGCAGGGACAGGAGCGACAGAGGGGAGGGTGAGAGAGATCTCTCTTTCTCCCCCCGTCACCCCCCTCCACCGAATTTGCTCGGACGAGTATGCAGCTACTTGAGAAGAGCGATGCTCGCTCGAGTAACTGCCTTAACCGAGCGTGCTCGCTCATCTCTAGTCTCCTCCTGTCCACTATGTGAAAGGTCCACGAGGCTGCTGTAAGGCACATGTCTCAATGCTGTTGACTGCAGCTCAGACAAGATTACCGCCCCCATCGTCATCTACAGACAATAGAAATTTTTTAAAAACCCACAATGGGTCATAACCGCCTAAACATAAACAACACAGCGGCCTTGGTTAAAAAAAATATATTGAATGGGACGGAAGGGGATTTGTAAACATTCTCCCCCGTCTTCAGGCTTTACTCGTTGCGACCAGATGTTTGAAAAAAGAAAAAGAAAGAAAAGCTATCTGAGATGACTCATCCTTTTGCTCTATCACAGAAAGGGCACCAATCTTGACCATGGGTTGTGCCTGGTATTGCAGCTTCATGGGTCTCCTCTAGAGATGAGCGAGCACACTCGGTTAATACAGTTGCTCGAGTGAGCATCGTTCTTCTCAAGTAACTGCATACTCGTCTGAGCAGATTCGGGGTGGCGGCGGCAGGGGCGGGGGTGGCGGCAGGGACAGGAGTGGCGGGGGGGGGGGAGTAAGAGAGATCTCTCTTTCTCCTCCTCCCCCGAATCTGCTCGGACGAGTATGCAGTTACTTGAGAACAGTGATGTTCGCTCGAGTAACTACCTTAACCGAGCGTGCTCTCTCACCTCTAGTCTCCTCCTGTTCACTATGTGAAAGGCCCATGAGGCTGCTGTAAGGCACATCTCTATTTGCTGTTGACTGCAGCTCAGACAAGATTACCGCCCCATCATCATCTACAGACAATAGAAATTTTTAAAAAATCCACCATGGAAAAATGCAAAGAGATTAGAAAAATGGAAAATGTTTCTCTATCGGGTTTTAATTAGTCAAAAAATAAAAAAGTGATACATTCCCTTTAAATAGTCTTAAGAACGACCTGTCATTATGCGCGTTAGCTTTAATCAAGACTATCAAAGAGAAATCCTTGTGGGTGATTCATTAATACTGTGAAGATTAACAACAGAAGTGCCAGAACAATACAATGAGGCATCTATCTGAGTCTAAGCGTTCATAACACCGGCCCATTGTTGACTACTTCAGCAGTTCTGCTCCTGGCTCGGGGGCCAGTTCATCGCCTCTGTGATTAAAAATGACTGAATTTGGAGAAATTACAATCATGAAGCCGTCTTCGAACATCGCAGAATTTTTGGGCTCTGATCAAAGTAAGGTCAGTTGTGTAGGTCAACCTTCAAATCCCAGAAAGACAAAAGAGTGAGGGAAGACAAAGTTATGACCACCTTTGATTCTCCGAACACAGGTCTGAAGATTTGTTAGGGTCTTGTGGCAGGGCTATAACATCTGAGAGACCTGGCCTAGAGCGTGAGGGCACCAAGGCTCCGGATAAACATCCATTTAGAGGCCATAAAACTCGCATGTCCTTATCTGTAGACTAATTAAGGATTTCGATTTCTCTCATCCTGTTCTGTTATTGTTTTAAATGCAAATTAATCACACTGGGGGATATTTGAGAAGGTTCCTACGCCAGTTTTCTGGCAAAGAAAAAAGTTGCAAAATTTGGCGCAAGGGCCAAACAATTTTTTGTGACTTTTCAGCCTTTTTTTTAAATTGGCCAGGCTTGTCAGTAGAAGGTTTGGCCACTCCAGACCAACAGATTTATGTATAATGTACACAAGAAACTAGTGAAGGCCCAATGTCCAAGGGTGGATTTGACTTGCAGAATGCGCGTAGGACACCCGCATGGAAGATCGGCAATTCAAGCCACCTATAGAGAAGCATTGGCATCCACACCTGAATTAGAGCATACAGATTTGTTTTGTGGATCTTTTGAAGTCAATGGAAACCGTCCGATCTGCAGGCGGTCCACAGATGATACTGCCGATGGGCCGCGGATTCCATGGGAAGAGTGAGCTGTGCGGACCATCCTCAGTACAGATGTCCCGTAAGAATAGAAGTCTGCGAGGACGTCGCCACTGGGAGTACACCACTAATATCAGAGCCACTATTTTTACCACTGGGGCCATTAAGGAGGCCATTATTACTACTGAGGCCACTGAAAAGGGGAGCTCTGACTACTAGGGCCACTGAAAAGGGCCACTATTACTACATCAGCCACCGAGTGGGGGTATTATGACTATAGGAGTCACTGGAATAATGGAGGTAAAATCATACATGGTGATAGGTCATGCCTTTTACATTGTCATTTTGGGTCATAAAGGTGGCAACCAGGGGCGTAACTATAGAGGATGCAGGGGATGCAGTTGCACCCGGGCCCAGGAGCCTTAGGGGGCCCATAAGGCCTCTCTTCTCCATATAGGGAGCCCAGTACTCTTAATAAAGTGTTATAGTTGGGGGCCCTATTACAGTTTTGCATTGGGGCTCAGGAGCTTCAAGTTACGCCTCTGGTGGCAACCCTAACTGGTAGTCTAAGAAGCAGCATGCCGCTCTGACCACTCATTGCTTCTCACGTGGGCATTGCTTGGCCAATCAGAGGAGTGTGAAGTGTGTTATGCTAATAATGCATACTGATGCGCAGTGTACATCAGGTAGTCAGGGAAATGGTGCGGCCATCTTTGTTTGTCCTGGATGGTAGGGTCACTTGAAGTTAGTAAAGGTGGAGTCTGTGTGGACTCGGGGATTGAGAGGACATTAGCAGGAATGGTCTAGTGGTCAGGAATGGTCTAGTGGTCAGGAATGGTCTAGTGCAAGTTTGATTTGCTTCATGCCCAAGTACTTTACTCTACAAAAAACAGGCAGATCGTATGAAAGTAAAGGTTGGCTTTCATAGTGCTGGTAGCTTCTGAAAAAAGGAAGAAATTATTAGCGAAATATTAGAGGGGATTAGAAGGGAAGAAGCTGCCCAGAAGGCAATTTTTGAGTTTAATAAGCTCTTAAGTCTAATCACATTTTTACGACGTGCGTCGCGGCCTCGCTGTTTGTCTCAGGTGATTTTGATGTTGCTTACAGAAAAGAGACATATGAGCGCCGACAGAGATAGATGAATCGGATGTTATGTAACCTCCGTAGTGGCTTCTCTCCTTTAATGTTTCATATTTCAAACTTTCTGACGGTTTGTGAGCAGGTTCATTAATCAGGAGAACGTTTGACAGCTCAAAGGAAACTTCTGCAAAACGCATCAACCGGAGTCTCATTTCTGTTAGACGGTAACCATTAAACTACTATTATTTTTTACTATTGTGTTGGCTTGTTTCATAGCACAGAGGTACAAGTAAAGGTTTGTGACCGGCCTGAAATGTGAGCCACGCACAGAGGTAGCTGGCGCTGCTACGCTATTTGTATAGTGTGGCCACTGCCCTTCAGTTTGAGTGGCGGCTGTGCTAGAAAAATAGCGCAGTCCTGCCGCAACAGTGCAGTGCCGCACTAGAGTCGGCACATCTGTATTTAAGGGCGTATTCACATGAGCGTATATCGACCACCATTTTCACGGCCGGCTGATATACGCTACCAGCTGATGCATTGGATTCCAGTGCATCAGATCACACAGGTGTATTCCCATGGCGTAAAAGCGCCCGGCAGGCCAATATAGTGCTTTTACGCCGGGCATGAAAGATAGTTCTGGGACTATCTTCCTGGCTGGAATACGGCCACTACCATAGACTATGGGAGCCAATGACAGCGGCTGGAGAAGGAAGGTGGGAGGGAGTTTAGCAGTGTGACTGCTAAACTCCCTCCCCCTTCTCTCCTCATCTCCGGCTGTTTCCCTCTGCCCCCTCCCATTGCTGGCTGCGGACAAGGCTTGGGAGCTTAGTTCAGCCCCATCCCGCGCCCTTCCATTGCAAACAGCTGGAGAAGGGGAGAGGCAGTGAGTAGGCGAGGGGGAGGGAAGGGGAAGAAGGCTTAGCAGAGCTAAACCATCTCCCCGTGCCCAACAGTATTGCGGCCCTTGTGTCTGAACGGGCGCACAAACGTTAGATTTGTTCCCCCCTTCATGCGTTTTTACGGCGCCAGCGGGCACAAGTAAAAATGCCCACAGCCATGTGAAGGAGCCCTAAAGGGGATGTTCTGGGTCAGTAACGGGGGTAGAAACAAAAGAAGAGGTGTGTTAGAGTCAATGGAGCAACATCTGTAGAGTTATGCAGCTGATTGAGTCGATCAGTGGATGCAACAAGCTCTCTTAAAGGCTACATTCACATTGGAGAGCCTTGGAACTTTACTACCAACTGGTGGTCTAACGGATGGACGGCATGCCTACTCACATGCAGATTGCAGGGCTTGCAATGTGTTTGACTGCCCTATTAAAAACAATGGTCAATGACTTCGGAGGGTCACAAAAAAGTAGAATATGCAGCGGTTCTTTACCTCGCAGAATCGCTCATCTATATGACTCCATTCAAAAGAATAGAGTTCATATTTGTACGAGTTTTGTGCGTCTCGCAGCGCACAAAACTCGCACGAGATTCCCGCTCATGGGAATGCAGCCTAACTCTTCTTCTTCCTTGTCACAGTCCACTCAATTGGAAGCGCCGGCTGTGGTGCTCATGGAGGGGGAGTCTGATAATATACAGTATATTAGGCAATCTTCACTACTAAATGCTGACGTCTCGATGATCAAGTACTCGTTCCGTAGTAAAGTCTTCATAATATATGAGTAGAGCGCTCGCATACAGCACACTGCGTAAATCTCGGCATATTCAGGATCCGGGGGTTTTAGCACCAGAAGTAAAATCCTGCTCCTTATCTGTAGGCTTTAATTTACAAATGCAAGACAAGTGCGTGGAGCAGATCTTACTGTATATAATATTGCGCCCATCCAAAATAAATCTGCTTATTCTGCCATTAACGATATTAATAGTTTACGCTCGCAGACGAATGTTACTTACCCAGGACATTAGTCTTTGTGGAATTCAAAAAAACCCTCAAAGGGAAAAGTCAACAACCAAAAGTCTGAAAACAAACTTATCAAGGAAGTATCGGAACTGGGAAATAAAAGTCCCCGAGTAACAAGAACGGACCATTAGGTGCTGCAATCTCATCTGGGATTAATCCCTGATCTGTCAGTATGGTATGGCTGTTAATCCTGTAGATGCCGGACTATAAAAAGTTCGTTTCTGTTAGGGCTTCACTAGTGACCCTAATCCATGATGCTTCCTATTACTCCTCAGTAGAGATGAGCGAGCATACTCGCTAAGGTCAATTACTCAATCGAGCACTGTCCTTAGCGAGTATCTCCACGCTCGGCAGAGAAGGTTCGGCTGCCAGCACGGGTGAGAGGTGAGTTGCGGCCATGAGCAGGGGGGAGCGGGGGGGGGGGAAGAGAGGGAGAGAGAGATCTGCCCTCCCCCCCCCCCCCTCTCCCCCGCCCCTCCCTGCTCGCCGCCGGCAGCCGAATCTTTGCTCCTGAGGTACTCGCTAAGGGCAATGCTCGATCGAGTAATTGTCCTTAGCGAGTATGCTCGTTCATCTCTACTCCTCAGTTCAGCCCAATATGTAGCTCCATCATGTGGTATACATTATGTCTGATATAAGCCAGACCAAATCCTTTCATATAGCACTGGTGGCATAAAGGATTGAAATTTGACAGGTTTTCCCTGGATTAAGTGTGAATCCACATGGGAAAATCCAGTAATCTGAGTGATTCCAACGAGGCCTGATCATCAATGCTAGACTAGCGGGGCGGGGATGTCACCACGTGGTGTTTTCTCATGTAAGTGTACAGAGAATACCAAGAATGGGGTGATCGAGGAAAGACATCCAGCGAAAGAGGATCCTGTGCTTAAAAATAACTTGTTACCAAAAGGGGTCAGAGGAGGATGTCAAGAATCATTCTGATAAACTATTACTGCACAGTCAAGAACAGCTGAATACAAGGCTGGTGCTCCAACTGACATGACTGAATGCACAACTCGCCCTTCCTTAGCACGGATGGACTATAACAGCAGACGACCAGTTCCAGCGTCATTGTAAGAGAAACAGAAAGGCAAAACTCCAGGGGGTAAAAGAGCCAAAAAATTGTATCACTGAGCAGCGCAAAAACATCACCTGGTCAGAGGAACCCAGATTTGGCGCAAGCAGCATGAATCGATGACCCCTTCTGACAGCTGGTCAAAACATGTCAGTGGTTCCACCTAGTTTGATTCAACTGCATGAAGCTACAGCTAGAATGAATGTTCTGACCACTAAATCTGTTTGCCCAATTTGTTGAATGATCATTCGACGCCTTGCGCTATTTGCGTAGTCCATTGACTGCAGGCAAATTACACAGGCATTCTACAATTGCACGCCTCAAAAATCCAGTTTGGTGTTCCATCTGTATCCTGTCCGCAGGGGCCAGTATTCTTGCAGAAAGATTTTATCACCTAGTTGAATCTACACCCCGACGAACTGCGGTGATCCTCAAAGACAAAGGAGGTCCAACACTACTAGATGGGGGTCGCCATTCAGTGCATGTTCTTATGTAGAACTCTGTATACCCTTCGTAAGGAGGAGACATATAAATAATGGCTTTCCTTCAGCGGCTTCCTGTATAACTGACTTGTCTTTCATCATCTGGGATCATTCAGTTGGGTAAAGCGGTCCAGAATAATGTGTAGAGCCATAATTGTCATTAGCACAGCGGCCATTCATCTGCTGCACACATATACGATCCATCAGAGGCAGATGTCCTCCTCTCTTCTGCGCTCCCGCATTCATCTTTGCACATGATTGTCCCTCGTGTTGTTTGGAATCAGAACTGATACATTGTGATGATATTATTAGTCGTTTATAAATAAAACTTTTCATCCTTAGTTCAGGTTCCCACGGCTGCTTACAATCCAAAGTGTACTTCTGAGGCCGAAACACGTGGCCGAGGGCTTAAACACTTGGGCGTTAGTGCAACCTGGGTTGTTTTTTTTCCGAACTTTTCAAACTCTGCACAGTGTGATTGATGATCACGGCCGCAGAATGGGACAAATTCATGCTTAAGGCTTGGTTCACACAGGGCAGATTTCCCGCGGAAATTCAGTCTGGAATTTCACTGTGGCGAATCCGCCTGTGGCTGCTAATCCCGGGATTAGCCAGCCATGTGGACGAGATTTGTCAAAAATCTCGACCACACGAGGCGGCCAATCTATCGGGGCAAAGTCGTCTGAAGCTGGCGCTGCAGCGCGTATTCCCCGGCTGCAGTATGTCTTTTTTTTTTTCCCGTTGCCGCCTCGCTGCTCTCAATGGGAGCGCCGGCTCCAATGGAAAAGCATGAGGCCAAGCCGATCCAAAACTTTGCCGCGAGTTTTGAAGCTGTGCTTTCCAGGTGGTAATCTCGCGGTTTTCCGCTGCGGCAAAACCGCAAGTTTTTTGGTGGGGTTCTGCCCTGTGTAAACTCAGCCTAAACCCTGGCCGTACGATTTCTGGCGCAGATTTTCTCTATGTGCATTAGAGCTTCATGAAGATTAGGGCGCCTTCAGACGAGCATAAGCACAAAAATATATGCGATAGTACGACATTTTTTTTCACAGTGAAAGCTGTGCTATCGCGCATGTATCTGCATTTTATACTGTATGGTCCCTGTTCGATGTGTATGGGGACTATTCACATTGGCGTAGGACACTCACGCGCCATGATTTAAAAGGTTTAATTAGTCTCTGGTGTGTTGATTTCCCTTGCAATGGGAGTCAGGTGACCGCTGCCTGTCAATAAGGTATAGTTTATCATAGTCTATCACACTACCAATGCACAGGTAGGTAGTCAGATGCTTGTGGCAGCCATCTAGGCTTACTGAAAGTAGGACCACAGCTTGGTAACAATTGTATTTGACACAAGCTAAATAATGCAATCAGTACATATGTAGCAATCAGTATCATGACTAGTGCAACATGATAACTTGATTTACAGTATTGTAGTACATTGTAGTTATAGGTTATGGAAACCTTTGTGCATGAAAAATCAATGCACACTTTTCTAAGTCCCTGCAGGAAAAAAATGTGATGCACTAATGTGTTTTTTTTTTTTGCATTGCGTTTTCCTTCTTACCCATTTAGAAAGCCTCATACTTGGTTTGCAAGATCTCCTACATTCAAGTTTCTGGCTTGGGGGCATTCCCAGCACTGATCAGCTGGGCTCTCTCAATAAAGTGAAAAGTTCAGCTCCCCCTCCCCTCTCCTCTTTCATAGGCTGTGTAGCATAACCACACCCACTCATTACTACACAGCCATCTCTCATCCTCTCTCTGCTAGTCTATTCCCCCCTCATTACTGCTAAAAGTGGAATATTTAGCTGGAGTGAATTACAACCCTCTGTAATAGTAGCTTTCTCTGCTCTGTCTTCCTGATCTGCTCCATAATCCCCCAGCACTGTCATACATCCCTCTGTGATAGCTCAGTGGAAAGGCAGTGAAAGCAGCTTCACAATAGGAGTAGGCAAGGGAACCAGCCAGTCACAGCAGCAGGGCAGGTTAGGGGAAGAGCTGTCAGTTTACTCAGAATTTGGTAAAATTTCAGTCCTCCAGTCTGCAGAACCTTGGAAAACAATACAAACTTGCTACGCACACAAGCTCCTGCCCTGCCCCCTTCCTTTCCCTTGCTAAACTGTCTCGCCCCGCCCGATGGCAATCCAGGCTTGACATATATGCACTGGACCTGGGCCATCTGAACGGGCGCACAAAGGGCAGATTTGTGCTCCCATTCACGGGATTCTCGGTTGCGCTGTGGCTGTGCCACACCCAACCAAAAAACACTATGCTCGTGTGAATGAGCCCTAGAGGGGTGAATTCTGCACCAAAATCCATATTAAAATCTGAGTCAAAATCCTGTTCAAATAGTGCAATTTGTTTATGCAGATCTTCCGCAGCTGTGGACATTCTGCAGTAAATCTGTCCCATTTGTCGTAGCCTTAACTTATCATATCATGTTGAATGTCCAGGTAACTTTTGTTACTTCTGTAAATACAGTTAATTATGCCATTAAATAAATAGTTACGACTCTAATAGTTTTGGAGACTGTAGTTAAGTTTTTGGGATGCCGTTCTCTACTAGCAAAAATAGGAAAGAAGCGGCTCTGCCAAAAAAGTGACAATTGGCAAGTATATGGTGATAAGTCCCATTCAGAAGCTGCTCGCCTCTACTGTAATGCGTTTGGCAGCATATTCTTAGTTATAGGAAATTACCTCTGCAAATGGGTTCAAAATATATCTTCCATTTGTAATAAGATGCAGCAAGGTGCAGAATGATGACCACAAATCTCCTGTCTACATACAGAGTCATAGATGATGGATGGCGTCTTCAGGGTTGATTGATATCAGACAACTGAATGGACATGGTGTGTCTGCAAAAGAACTGATCATTTAAAGGGGTATCTATCAAAGTCTCCTGGTGATAAAGTGCCCTACCCCCAAACTACAGCCGAATGGTGGCTGTACATATGTATGTGGTCTCTCTATATAGTCTATAGAAGATACGGAAACCTCCAAGAGATGTGTTCTTGAGAGACTATTGCATAGTGAGTTCCTGTAGTAGAGATCAAACGCCTTGTCATATATATCTAGTAGGAAGGCCACTTTAGGAGTGATGATAAGGGCCACACTATGAACCAAGTAAAACCACATAGTGGTCTGTGGCTCTGTAGTGCAAAGATGATATAGCACATACATAGCACAGAAGTAGCAGTGCTGAAGTATACTGCGCTGGACCGCCAAGGTGACTGCATAGCACACTTGCTACATTTGTACACGGATAGCAGAGGCATACCAAGAACCAAATGGAGAGTATTGGTCTTACAATGAGATAGATAGATAGATAGATAGATAGATAGATAGATAGATAGATAGATAGATAGATAGATAGATAGATAGATAGTTGGGTGATACATAAAGCTCTACAGCATGGATGTAGCCTTCACATATGTAAAAACAGGAAAGGACCATTGACATGGGATATGTCAAGTCCGTCCCAGACTGCTGAAGAAACTAGGGTGAGTAGTATACCAGAGCAGTCTGGACAAGCCTGTATATGGGAGAATAATGGTAGCTAGGTGCAGGACCAGAAAAAAACAGTGTACAGAACTGAACAACCTTAACCTCCCTGAGAGGACCTGCCTCAAAGCAGAGTTCCCATCCAGATAAAGACGAACCCACTACTTGTATAAGGCAAGATGCAAAGTCAGAGATGAAACAAGGAATCGGACCAGGAAAGACTAAACATAGAACACAGGACACTGACAGGCAACAAACAATCTGACAACAAACAAATATGCTGAAAGTACAGAACAGAGAAGAATGCAGAGTTCAAAACTGACAACACACTGGAATACCAGGAGTATAACCGGCGCCCTTGGCAAGGAGGAGCCAGTTTATATAGCACCAGGAAGTTGCAGCCTGGCTAACTGGACTGTCAATCATCTCAGCCAGCCATTCAGCTAAGCAACGCTAATAAAGCTACTGATTATCTGGCTGGGCTGTCAATCATCAGTCAGTCCTTCAGCTAAATTGTATCAGGGAGATGTTGAACCCTTGAAGACCAGAACTGACTGAAGCATGTGTGCGCCAGCAGGTGTCCCGCATGAACTGGAGCTGACATTGTGATGTCACCCCAAATCCGATCCTGAGACGCAGAAGAAACTGGCGCCAGCGGCCCCGGGCGAGGGTCCTTTGGGATTGTAGTATAAAAAGGTTAGTTAGTAATTTTGTAGAATAAATAAATTAGGCAGGAGAAAGGATAAAGCTGCTCTTGTATGTAGACCTCAATAGAAGACAAGCAAATGCAAAACGCAGGCTATGACCTTTTAGATGAAGCAATTATGGTTAAATTGAACAAATATACCCAATCGCTGTCCAGCGTAGACGTGGGCAGTGGCTGTAAGATCAGGGCGAATGCGCTTGACTATTGTTAATAGGCTATTTTATCATGACTTTATCATGACTGTCATTTTCATCCCCTCGTGTGAACAGGTGTCTGCTGATCGCTATCAGGGGAGACAAAAGGAAAGACAAAAGAATCTCAAAAGTGATCAAAACTACAAAAAAGTATACAGTTATGTCTTCCAAAGGTTAGAACTCGCTATATCGCCCATCGGCGCTCATTCTTACCTATCCAGCTTCCCGTGTACTAGGACCCGGACGTGGTGACGGCGGTGTCTTTACTGGGTGACTTGAGAACACTGAGACCTATAAAGCTGCTCTTGTAAAGCCTCAGTGCCGGCATCATCCACTCCATCAACTAAGTTAGCATTCAAACAAAATGTCAGCGACTATCATCGGCCGGAACATTTTACGAGGACTGTGCAATTAAAATATTCCTATATTTGGCAAATGAGCAGAAGAAGGCTCTTATAAAACAGATGCTCTGCAGCTTTTTTCCTCCTACTTGGCTAAACTCACTTCTTCTAAAAAAGGATGACACAATGGACGTAAGAATGTAAATATGTAATAAAACTTGGACCGGGGCTGGCGGCTCCTCAAGTGATTCACACAGCGATAACACAGATTTTCTAAAAATGCTCACAGTGTAACTCAATTTAGAGAGAAAATGGAAAATGTAGTAATATACCGAAGTCACAGTGTCTCTCGTTGTACGGCAGCGCGAAGCTGGAGCCCGGCCAGGGGAAGAGCAGAGAGCCGGAGTTACAAAAAGTGCTGGGTGATGGGGAACCATATACTCAGAGAGGCTTAAGCCATGTATGGTAAATGATTGGACCTCTTATGCCCCCAAAGTTTCCTTAATGTGGGTCCTACATTCTTCAGATGAGATAGGGGGCAGCACTAATGAGCGGAGTGGCATAACCAGTCGTCAAGTAGCCAGCTCCATGGATAATTAACCCCTAAGGCCGGCAGCACATGGCAGGATTTAAATTGAGGCATCCACGATCGTCATCCACGAGGACGATCCGCGGCATTCCGCATCCATTCAAAGAATAGAACACTCGCATGTCCGCTCACACGAGTAGACAGCGATTGCGATTTCCACTTGCGGAAATTAAATCGCTGTATGTTCTATTGTTGTCCGGGTTCTGCGCGGATGGCTTCTATTGAAGTCAATGGAAGCCGTCCAAACCCACGGCCCATTCGAAATTGACATTGTGAATAGGTCGCGGGTATCCGCATCATTGCCTACCGACGGCGCAGGAAAAACACACAAGGTTCGCGGCCGTGGTCAGAGACAGATTCCGCTGCAGGCTCCTGCTTGTGGAATCTGACCCGTTTGTGTGCCGCCGGTCTAAGGCGCTTACTTTACACGGGCGAGCGTGAGATCGCCAGGAGAAACGCGCGGCAATATCACACATTTGCTCATGCGATGTTTGAGCGGCAGCTATGCTTTTTCATGAAAAATCATCACATATCGCTTTGATAGACTGCAACAGGAGTTGCTAATGTTAAGAACGCAGAGCATGTACTTCGCAAGTTGCGATAAATCTGAGGCTCCATAGGGAATCATGGTCGAGAAAAATTAGAAAAACGCAGAAAGATAGGGCAGGCAGCGATTTCCAAATCTCACAACGTTGCATGAAATGGAAGCATCGCACATGGGAATGAAGTCATTGAAAATCATGGGTTACGTATTTCTGTGTTTTGTCCCACTCTCGCATTGCTCAAAAATCGTGCGATTTTCTCGACAATGTGAAGGTAGCTTTAAGGCAGAGTAGATTGTATTGTGCATTAAGCAGGGCTGTGTGGATTATGGCACCCAGGTTATTCAGCTTGTAGACCAAATAATAACTTTCCCACCAAAGGCATGCCGAGACCCCCATGATTCCCAAGAATGGTGGTCTCTGAATGCCCCATCTGAATGGAGCAGCAATGTGCATGCCAGATCTCCATTCTTCCCACTTTTATAGGATGGAGGGTGATGAATGTACCCCTCTATCTTTCTCCATCCCATAGAAGTACATGGGACAGTATTCAAGCATGCGAACTGCTGCTCCATTCACATGGGGCACTTGGGGTGTATTGTTCCCCGTATTGCTGATGGTCCCAGTGGTCAGACCCCAGCAATCAGACATATATTCCCTATACTGTAGATTGAGTATAAATAGCTTTAGTGGGAATAGCCCTTCATGGTGGCCATATACATTAAACGCGTATCTTCAGAACTCCTCCCTCTCCCTGCACAGATCACATAGCATGTCCACAGCACTCTCCTTTAGAAATGTATAAGCGATAGTCACAACTAACCTCCTCCCCCTCCATGCATAGAGCATGACCACAACACTTTCCAATAGAAGTCTATAGGTGATGATGACGATGTACCTCTTCCCCCTCCCCTGCTCTGTCATACAAATCTATAGGTGATGGTCACAGCTCATCTCCTCCTTTCCCTGCAGCGAGCACAGAGCATGCCCACAACACTCTCTCATAGAAATCTATAGGCGATGGTCACAGCTTACCTTCTCCCCTTGCTTGCATAGGTCATGGGTCATGTCCACAATACTCTCCCATATAAGCCCATAGGTGATGGTCATAACTCACCTCCACCCTTCTTGCACAGAATACTCCCACAACACTCTCCCATAGAAGTCTATAGGGGAAGGTCATGATTTGCCTCCCTGAAAAAGGTTACAGAGTATGCCCACAATACGATACCTATAAATGATGGTCACCTCTAAACTCCTCCCAGTGCATCCCCATAGCACTCTCCTATAAAAGTCTATAGGTGATGATCACCTCACCACCTGCCTTCATATATAGTAGCCCAGAGTTAGTGGGGCCCCTCCATAATGTTATATGTCTGTCTCGTGCCATTGTCTTGTCAGTGCCTTGTCATCAGATTTATGTGTATTGCACCTCTGCAGTACTGAATGGGTTAAGGTTTCGGTTATGTCTGAAAAATGTATTGTTGTGTAAGTCATGTGACTATGTTTTATATATATATATATGTGTGTTTGCAAGTGAGAGAGTGTAGCAAGAGTCTGGGAGAAGAGTCAGTCAGACAGCTAGTTGGTGAGTGAGGAGAGTTGAAGGAGTTAGGCTGCCTGTCCACGGGTGTTGCGGTATCCCGCGGCGGATCTTCGGTGCTGGAGCCTCCACCCAGGAGCAGGAGCCTGCAGACGGATCTTCGCGATCAGCCTATCTGACAGATAAGCTGACCGCGGAGAATCGCAGTAATTCGCAGCATGCTCCGATTTGCCACCCATGAGCGGAGAATTGCTATGATTCTCCGCTCGTGGACAGGGGGTCTGCACTTTCCATAGCAACGCTATGGAAAGCTTTCACTGTGTTCCCGGTGGTTGGATTATCGCCGTGGGGAATGCAATGCAAAAACGCCAGTGGACCAGCAGGCTTAGTCAGACACTGGTCAGTCTGTGTGGGGAGAGAATGGAGGAAATTGAGCGCTTTCCTTCTGCTTGGCCTGGGCCTAGTCTACCCAGTGCTTAGTGGTAGCACCGGCATACCCTGGCCGGTGCTACCACTAAGCACTGAGAAAGAGAAGGACCACTGCTGGGCAAGAGGAGGGTACAACTAACGTGAGTATGAACCGGTAGAGAGTGAGAGAGAAAGAGTCACCAGGAGCGAGATCACGCAGATAACTTGGATTGTGGATCGTCCCAAATACCCCAAGAATCCTCGCTGTCTCACCACTCTGAGTTGTTGTATCTGTGCCAGGACTGTTGATGTGGTTTGGACTTTATCAAGTTGCAGTAAACGGACACTACCGACCATTCCCGGTTTTATCCAGAAAGTTTTGCTGTGTGTGGACTGCTTTATTTCATCATCAAGTTTCACCGCAGAAGAAGGAACAGTGGCGTCACGCGTGACAACTTTACTCAAGGTAACCCCTGGTTACTTTCCCTGTGATCTCCCACAGCAGTAACTTGGTCGGGTCCCAAGCTACCTCCAGGGGAGGAGATGGTAGAGCTCCATAACAAGGCCTTTCTCTACCCCGCTATCTCCTCGGCTGTGGGCCCGCTCCTCGGACGCTGCACATAGTCCACAAACCATGCCTATAACACTCTCCCAAAGAAGTATATACTCCCTCTTTCACCTCCTTCGCATGTCAACGAGTATGTCCACAATACTCTCTCAAAGAACCCAACGAGGAAGCCTCAGTCTACTATTAGGCTTAGTAGTGACAAGTGCAAGAAAGTATGATTTTTTTTAAACACTCAGGGTGACCTGGTAAATCAATTTTTAAAAATCACCAATTAATTTTTTATTATATTTGTTTAACAAAAAAAACTTTATTAATACAACAGGAAACTTTTGGATGACATTCCTTTTGAAAAAAAAAAGTTTTTGAAAAAGTTTCTGTCCAACTTGAACTCATTCACTCGAAGAAAAATGAAGACTTTCGTGTTATTGATTGCAAATCATAAACTACTGGACTCGAAAGCATCACCGAGACAATGTGGAATTATTTCCATGACAACTCTTCCTAGCTTAAAGGCTTATGTCATCATCGAGCCGGCTGTAAGGTCAATAGTGTATTTGATGGAATTCCAGTTTTACATCGCAATTCCCTCACTCAGTGATCCAAAATGTGAAATAGCCGGAATGCGTGTCGCAGCACAGAGGCCATCGCTCTCTTCTAATCTCACCCGCTTTCTCCCGGTTCCATCGCTTCCTTGTTGCTCTCCGCAACCAATTTCATAGCGAGAGTTCGGTGACACGGGCGACGCCGAGATATATTGTTTTATTATCTTTTACATCTTATAAGGAAATTGTGGCTCAAGAAGAGTGATTATAAACTTTACATCTCGCTGATGATTTAATCAGCTCGGTCTAGGTGACTTTTTTTTTTTTCTAGAATGGCTGGAACTCTGCCACCGAGATGAGGAGCGGATATAAATCACGCTACGATAATCTGGCCAGCTATTCCCAGAAATGAGAGGAGAGGAAAGGAGACGAGAAGATTTCAGGGGAATGTCCTTGCTTTTACAAGCTTAATTAGGGTTTTAACAAGTTGCAAAAAAAAATCTATACTACTAAAATGAGACATTACATGGAATAGTTTGCTTCTACTACTTGTACTTTACTGCTACGGTGAAGTACCTTATATGTTGTAACTTCTATATACTATGAAGTATAGGGGTGTACAAGCTAATGGGTCAATGCCAGATCAATACTATCTCCCAAAAGTTTCCTAAAGGAGTTGTATCAAGATTAGAAGATATAGGAGATGGGAGGGTAAGGAGATAGCTTGCTGATTGGTGGGGTCTCATGTCTTCTGTTCTCCTCACCGAAGAGTTAGTGCAGTCCCTGCAATGAGGAGGTTGAAAGCAGTGCTGGTCAGAAATGCGCGCTAACGCTCCATTCACTTTCAGGCTCCATTCGGCAGGGGCTGAAATAAAAAACGCACTAAGGCCTCATGTCCACGGGCAAAATAGGATTTAAAATCCGCAGCGGATCACCCGCATGCAGATCCGCACCCCATAGGGATGCATTGACCACCCGCGGGTAGATAAATACCCGCGGATGGTCAATAAAAGAGAATTTTTAAAAAATGGAGCATGAAAAAAAACGTGACATGCTCCATTTTCGCGCGGGTCTCCCGCGGGGACGGCTCCCGCAGGCTTCTATTGAAGCCTATGGAAGCTGTCCGGGAGACCTAAAATAAGAGTAAACTTACCCGCAGCGGACCGGGCAGGTCTTCTCTTCTTCACGGCCGGATCTTCTTTCTTCGGCCGGGCAGATGTCCCCGACGCATGCGCACAGCACGCAGCCGGCATGCCGAGCACATCCGCCAGCCGCAGAAAGAAGATCCGGCCGTGAAGAAGAGAAGATCTGCCCAGTCCGCTGCGGGTAAGTTAATTCTTATTTTAAGCGTTCATGTCCGCGGGGCAGGAGGGACCCGCTACGGATTCTCCATGGAGAATCCGTAGCGGGCCTGATTTTCCCCCTGGACATGAGGCCTAATAGTGCATTTGCAAAACTGCGTGCGTTTTTTGCTACATTTTACTACAAACATAGTAAAAACACATATGGTGCGGTTTTTATTGCAACTGAACTGTCTCATGTGAATGGAGCCTCAAATGTGTGCAGAGATACCCGAGTATGACTATTTATTACTACAGGGGGCAGTATGGCTGTATATTACTACAGGGGGATATTATACCTATATATTACTACAGGGGGCAGTATGGCTATATGTTACTATAGAGGGGTATTATACCTATATATTACTACAGGGGGCAGTATGGCTATATGTTACTACAGATGGACATTGTGGCTATTTTTTAGTACAGTGGAATATTATGACTATATATTACTACTCGGGACAGTACAGCTACAGTATATAGTACTACAGGGAAACAGTTTGGCTATTACAACAGGAGGCAGCATGGCAATATATTACTGCAGGGGGCATTATGGCTTTTTAATACTACAGGGTGACAGTATGGCTATTTATTAGAACAGTGCACATTATGGCTATATATTACTAAAGGGGGCGGTAGAGCTATATAGTACTACAGGGAGACAGTTTGGATATTACTACAGAAGGCAGTATGGCTATATATTACTACAGGGGGACATATATATCTGTATCTATAGGTGATGATTACCTGATATTTATTTTCCTCAGATCTTGCTTCTTGGCTGCTTTTTAATTTATCTCCAATAGGGTGGTGCAGTGATCTGTGACTACAGTTTATCTGCAGTGAACACAGGGGTGTGAGGTAGCCTGAGACACACCCCCTGCCTCATCATTGGTTCAGTGAGTCACACACCCTCTGCCTCATCATTGGTTCAGTGAGTCACACACCCTCTGTCTCATCATTGGTTCAGTGAGTCACACACCCTCTGCCTCATCATTGGTTCAGTGAGTCACACACCCTCTGTCTCATCATTGGTTCAGTGAGTCACACACCCTCTGTCTCATCATTGGTTCAGTGAGTCACACACCCTCTGTCTCATCATTGGTTCAGTGAGTCATACACCCTCTGTCTCATCATTGGTTCAGACTGTTGCGCCTTCCCTCTGCAGATTTGCCTCCTCTGATTGGCTGTTGTGTATAAATACTAGGCTATGACAGGCTAACCAGAATATCAGTGCATGCAGAGCTCATTTCCAGTACAGCATGAGCAGAATGATTATAAAGTACAGATACGTGACCAACAGTGAGAAAAAGACAATTATGAGGAAACGACCACACATATACTAAGGTAAATGAGCCTTAGTAAGGGTATCCTGGAGGGTCACCTAAAGTTGGAAGTGGAAGGTTGTGAGAAGTGATGGACAGCCATGGGTCATTAGTGCAGGAATGGTAATAGGAAAAGAAGGTGCAGGACGGCTGTACGGAAAGATTTATGTGTGTATGGACAGGCTTGGGTGGTTAGTAGAAATAAAATTAATAACGTGCTACGAAAGCTGATGTAAGAAGCAATTAGTAAATGTACGTACAGGCTAGGGAAAACTCTGTAGGTCAGCCAAACAAGTCCAGACAATATAGGCCGTAACTCAAAGTAAGTGCAAAAACTAAAGCAATGCGTCTACAAAGTCAAGTAACGTGTGATGTAAAATGTAATAACCTGGTTTTGAGTTTCACTTATAGCACCCCCTTTTCCATTTAATTTAATTTAGGGTCTTAGTATTGAGGAACCGAACCAGTAGAACCCTGTTTTAAGTAGAACTTTGCTAAAAGTTTTGGTATGGTACAAACTCAAACCAAGCTTTTAGCAAAATTCTACCCGAACCTACAGGTTCAGTTCAATCAACACTAGTCCTGCACAACGGTGTATAACACTGTCTAAGAGTCATAAGAGCCATGCATAGCACTGTCAGATTATTACACAGGCCTTGTTTGGCTCTTAGACATTGTCATAAACAAGTCTAAGGAGTTTTGGTGAACTTCTTGTTCAGTTTGAAACTAATTCAGAATGAGCCAAACTGTTTGCCGAAGTTTGGCAAACCGGCCGAACTGAATTTTTAAAAAGTTCAATCATCACTTATGAACAGGCACTGGCAAAAGAGGGTAGTCAGTCTAATTTTTTTTTTTAAATACAGGCTTCAGCAGTAATATTGAGTGATCTGAACCAGTCGAAACCTGTTTCAGGTCGAACGTTGCTGAAAGTTGTACCTGCAAGACGGTTCTATAGGTTTGCTGAAAGTTCTACTTGCAAGAGGGTTCTATAGGTTTCAATAGTCCTGTACAACGGTGTATAACACTGTCTAAGAACCATAAAAGCCCTGTATAACACTCTCAAAGTGCAACACATGGCTTTTATTGCTCTTAGACAGTGTTCTACACCAGTTATTGGGGTTTTGGTGAATTCAAGTTTGGTTCAAACTAATTTGGACCGAACCAAACATTTTGCAAAAGTTTGGCAAACCGGCTGAACTAAATTTTTCAAAAGTTCACTCATCACTAATGAACAGGCACTGTCAAAGCAGAGTACTAACTGTTATAATTGGCAACTAGTGGATCAAAGCAATGAATATGAGTAGTGCACTGAAATGTGACGGACCATACACAAGTGTGCATCGCACGTGTCAGTCGAAATATCTATATATCTTTATCCATTTAGTCGGGGAGACTCTCGGACACTTTATGGATCAGTCCTTTCTACGCGGTTTAATTGTCAGTCGATTTACCGGCCATCAACACCATGGAGGGGAAAAGAAGACATCGTAGGAACCTTACGATATAATTTTACTAAAATCTGTATCTATAAACTGTACCATGATGTAAACAATCACATAGTTTCTCCAGCATGTAAGACGAGCATGTATCGTACTGTTGTCTCAATTGTGCGTCTTGCTGAGAACAATCCCATTTTGCTCCACTGGCTAACGCGGTACCAAACTTTTTTCATCTTCTCTCAATGATATGGAAGTAATATACAGAATGTGAGTTAGTGTTTTTTTCATGGATCGACTGCTTACTTTTTATCCCTGTTTCACCTACTTTGGATATTGCAGAAATCTAGGAAAACTAGTATTAGAAAAGCAAGAAAATTAAAAAAAGACTAAAATTATAATGCTGAATGTATACTGGGAATGCTACCACTAAACCCTAAAGCACCCTGCATAAAAAAGTGTGTGATAATGAAGTATACTATAATACTACAAAGGAAGTATTATGGGAGGGAAGGCATGTGTCTCCACTGTAGGCACTAACACATCTTGAAACCCCCATTTTTAAAAGGAACCTGTCAGCTGGAACATGTTGTCTAAACTGCAGACATGATGATATAGAGCCGGAGGAGCCGAGCAGATTGAAATATTGTTTTATGGGGAAAGGCTCAATAGAACTTGTAATTTATTCATTTATATCCCTGCACATTCTGAGCTGAACAGTCCAATGGGCGGAGCTATCAGTGATTGACAGCTGCCAATGTATGTACAGCCATTCACATATAGCTGTCAGTCACTGATAGCTCCGCCCATTGGACTGTTCAGCTCAGAATGTGCAGAGATATAAATGAATAAACACAAGTTATACTGAGTCTTTCCCTATAAAACTATATATTAATCTGCTCGGCTCCTCCTGCTCTATATCATCATGCCTGCAGTTTGGACAGCGTGTTCCAGCTGACAGTTTCCCGACATTTGCCTTTACTGTTAAGACTTATAAATTTGGAATTTTGTTGCAAAACCATAAATGAGAGCATAAATGAGAGCAAAGTGATTGTAGTATATAGACTAGAATTGCCACTTTTTTAGAGACCCCGACCCTCTCACATTTGGAGTTCCCTGTTTGAAAAGCAGACCCATGACCCTGAAGTGCAGTATGAAATCAAAGGACAAGTTTTCAGTGTGAATCCACATTAGAACAAAAAATCCAGCGATCCGAGTGATTCCAACGAGGCCGGGTCATCGGAGCTAGATTATTGCTTGGGCTAAACACGGGCACATGACCGATCGACAAACGAGAATCGCTGACTTCTCGTTCGTCGTTCAGTTTTAGCCGGCATAAAAATCAATGTTGGCTCGTTCCCCTGTGGTTCCGCTTAAACACTTCTCGTTTTTTTTGGAACGTGAAACTCTGAAGTGAACGATTCTCAACAATGAATCTGCCCATCTAATCTGCACAAGCGCCAAAGAGCTGGTGATGACATCACACGCTCGTTCACTCCTGCAAACATTGCTTATTTAGAATCGTGATACTGTATCACCGAGCAGCAGAATATATCGCTTCCACTTGGGATTATAGTAAAAGATATTGCGACAAAAATAATGGCTGCCGGGAAAATCCGCCGCAACATACGGTCCCCGTGTCTTAGAATGAGCGCTATGACCTTGAGAAAAGTGGCACCGTCGATCCTTTATATTTTACTTCACTGTGGAAGCCTCGTAACTGCATGAACATCAACAGAACCAAAGCACCTTAGTTAATTAAATTAGTGCCGGATGATAAATGGCCCTGTGTGCTATTTATTTGGAGTGTCAATGCGCTAAGCCATTTAGGTGACTGTAACAGATGATGTCCACTAAGTGTTGTAAGCCCGCGCTGGCTGTCGCTGTTGATAGTGTATGCAATTTCCCACTCGTCTTTTTTTTTCTTCCCTTTATTACCATGCTCAACTTAATGAGGTTAAAAGTTTTGCTGTGTAACAAATTGCTCCGGCGATTCGGTGGAAAAAAAAGTTTCTACCTGGTAATTAATATTAGCTATTATCGTCGTTTTATATTAGTCCTGGCTCCACCATTAGAGGTGTGGGAAACGCAACTTCTTCGGATTTTTAATGAATTGCTGGCATAAGCAGTGAGTCATTCTAAAAGGCGCGTGTATGTGAATTGTACCCACAGGCTTTCCGTAATTACACAACATTACTTGCCTTCGTATCAGGTGATTAGCTAATACATAAATAAAGCTTAATTCTATTAGCGCTAGGGCACTTTGTCCGGGATTAAAAAGTTGTTTCTAACTGGACCGTTACAGAAAGTGCATCTTACACTACTTCTTAATGGAAAAGCAAATCATTCTATACAGGTATTACTCAGCACGATGTACATAATTGGGCGGCCATAAAAACCGTGCCGCCTTCTGTAGTGCATGAATTGCATGTAACGCCATTTAGATGCTTACACTTTCAATGCTCACAGTTTCTACCGTTATGCTTTCACATGTACATTTTAATTTGGCTGTTTGGGACATGAAACGCAGCCGATCGCATAGACGGAAGGTAGCCACGGCCAAGTCGCGACTGCATCTCCCATTAAAACACCCGTTCAGACGTGCCGGGTGTGGAATATATATGCCACAGCACCGAATATGGTCAGGCGGGGTGAGAGAGTTTAGTTCTGCTAAACTTCCTCCCCCTTTCTGCCCTTTGCCGGCTGCCAGCAAAGGGAGGGGGCAGGATGGGGTGGGAGGTAACATATTAAACGCCTGCCCCTTGCCAGCTACTGGCAAGGGGAGGGGCGGGAGCTAGTGTGCTAATCTCCCTCCTCCTCCCTTTACCGACAGCCGGAAAAGGGCGGAGAGAGGAAGGAAGTTTAGTAACAGCGGCTCTGCTAAACTTACACCCACCTCCCTTTTCTGGTGTAAAATTGGCTTGCTGGAATGCTCCCCGTGTGCACTATCTTTTCCAGACAGACGATTTTAGGTTCCCAAAAATCGCCCTTCTGAACAAATGCATTAGAGTCCAGCGCATCAGATGGTTGCAATTTTCGGCCGGAGTTTTATCGCAGCAACATAGCCACGATAAAATGTCCGCGTGAATAAAGCCTAAGCCTGTAAGGTAGTGGAAGGAGCTCCTCCAGGTCGAATGATCGAACTGATCAAAAGGACAGTCTCTGCGCCAAAATAAGACTCGCTTCTCCTAGACAGCTGGAGATGTCTCTAGGTGCCAGAAGAGGCATCTGCATCCTTGTGATGCAGGTGGTGATGTGACTAGTGCATGAGCAGCTCAATGGTTCACCCCTAGAGTAGGAGACAAGCAAGGGGCTAAGCCTCGCCCACTACGTAATGTGAGCAATGTGTCAAAGCAGATGTAAGGGAGGAATGGTTGTTGCAGACTGTTTTATTGTTCATTTTATGTTCTGCTGTGTCAATGATTACTCTACTGTAACTTTACACTATGCTATGCTGCAGTGTGGGAGCTATGAAACTCCCCTCAGTCTGTACAGCTATGCTGTGGAGTGAGGAGCAAGGGATATTCCCTTTTGTAAGAGAAAGTATGGTATGCAGGAAAGCTAGGAGGGATGGCTAACGCTGGACTAACAGAATGGTATTTTACAAGAAGAAATGCAAAGTCCTACAAATGAAATAAGCACATACAGAATGGGAGGAATTGGGCTAAACAGCAGCACATGGGAAAAAGACTTGGGTATACTAATACATCATAGACTGAACATGAGTCAACAGTGTGATGCAGCAGCCAAAAAGACAAACACAATTCAGGGATGTATTAAGAGAAGCATAGAGTCTAGATCACGTGAGGTCATTATCCCCCTCTACTCTTCCTTAGTCAGACCTCATCTGGAATACTGTGTCCAGTTCTGGGCACCCCAATTTAAAAAAGACAGAGACAAACTGGAGCAAGTTCAGAGAAGAGTTACCAAGATGGTGAGCGGTCTGCAAATCATGTCCTATGAGGAATGGTTAAAGGATCTGGGAATGTTTAGCTTGCAAAAAAGAGGGCTGAGAGGAGAATTAATAGCTATCTACAAATATCTGAAGGGCTGTCATAGTGCAGAGGGATCAGCCCTATTCTTATCTGCACAAGTAAAGACTAGAAGCAATTGGGTGAAAGGGAGGAGGCACAGATTAGATATAATTTCTTAAAGTGGTGGAGGCCAGCTAGAAGGTACGAGAGCAGCACAAGCCACGTCTGTAGCCATATCCCCATGCTGGAGACCAAATGGTAAGAGGTCCTGTGGGTACTCAGAGACAGAGAACCCTTATAAAGGTATGCATGGATGAAGAGTTGATATGAGACACAGCAAAAAACATGAAGGAGGACATTCCTGTGCATTGCTGTAACAGAGAGGGGAGCACGGTAGACATCAGAGAAGAGTGATAGCTCTGTGATCAAGCATAAGCTGGCCATGGGCAAACCATAGAGGAGAAAAGAGCTCCTGTGGCCCAAGATAAGTTGAGAGAGAAGAAGCAGTGCATGCATACTGTAAGCGTATGGGAGGTCAAACGTATGCACTTCTGAACTACATCTGACCAGTTATGGCCTATAGGTATGTTAAGCAATACATTTTTCAGATGACTAAAATGAGATGTGAACAGCTGTTACCGGCCAAAGCTCAGCAAAATATACTGTATTTTAAATCTAAAACATTTCTCAAATATGGGAACAAAAAGTAAGATGTCATGAAATTTGCTCTGCCCCTTAAATCCCGTCCAGTAACTGCTTCCAAGTGCCAAACGTACTAAAATTTTATGATGGAACCAAATAACTAATTTCGATTATACGGCTGCATGAAAATCTTGTTTCCAGTAAAATTAGTGCTGTAACTAAAAGATTTTCAGTGGCATAAAATGGGACATTTGTGAGACATAATTGTAAAACAACACTATTCACATTGATGTGCTCGTTCCAGAGATACTTTAAGGACTTGCTAATTTATTTTGAATGTATGAACTACAAGGCGAAGTCTACGGACAATCGTAACTGTCATGGTTTCACTATTTAAAGCTAGGTCTAGCATACATAGATTTGCATAGCTAAGGCTGGTTGCGCACACAGCCGTTTTTGCAAAAATAAGACTGCAGTTTTTGATGTACCCAGAAGTGGATCCAACAGGAAGGAGAAGACAGGAAGTGGATGCTGCTACCCCCCACTCACCCACGGCGCCCCCCGCCCCCCGGCGACCCCGAGTACTTTTCACTCGAGTACTGAAGTACTCGAAAATGGCGGTACTCGATCGAGTAATTACTCGAAACGAGTACGTTCGCTCATCTCTAATAGGAAACTAAAGCATCAGTTCAGATGGGCGTATTCCTGGCCAGGCTGCAAATATAGCACATACGGTGCGCAGTCCCGCCGGCTGTTTTTATGCCGGCCAGAGAGTTCCTATGGGAGCTGTTGGGGAAAAGAGGGATAGGAGGGAGTTTAGCAGAGTCTCTGCTATACTCCCACTCTCTTCCCTACTCCTCTCCGCCCCTTACCGGCCGTCTGCAATGAGAGGGGGCGGGAGGCCGTGTCACTTGCTTTAAAATCGGGGGCGAAAGAAAATTCGGATCTCCAGTATTTAACCCTTAACACGTCGCGGTCAGTGCAACTGCGCTATGTAAAAGGTTGATAGAGGGAGGGGGCTCCATCTATCATCTATTGGACCCCCGCAATGTGATCCCAATGGATTGCCATGGCACCTGGATGCTTAGATATAGCCTCCAGGAATGGTGAAAGCTGTTAAATATAAAAGAATAAAAACATGCTAGAATTGCAGTTTTTGTTAATCTTGTCTCTAGAAAGAAATAGAATAAAACAATCAAAATATTATATGTTCCCAAAAAATGGGATAAATGAAGACTGGAGTTCATCCTGCAAAAAACAAGTCCTCATAGAGCTCCGTTGGTGGAAAAATAAAAATGCAATGTCTCTTGCAGGGTGTGAAACGAGAGCAAATCTTAAAAAAACTGTGTTTTTTGTGTACAAAAATAGCAAAAACACAAAAACTATATTGACTCGGTATCACCGGAATTGTGCTCTAAAAAATTGATAAAAGTCATGCAGTACATTATATGCACCCAAATGAATGCCATTAAAAAATACAATTCGTCCCTCGAAAAACAAGCCTTCATACATCTACGTCGACTGAAGAATGAAGTTATGGCCCCTGGAATACGACGATGAAAAAAAACCTGAAAAATCAGTTCGTCAAGGGGTTTTCCTGGGAGAATACTACTGGTGACCGCAAACACACAGAGGTCGAAGCAGAAGTCTCTGGCCAACCTCTGTGCAGTGGCCGGCGCTTGTAACTGCAGGCATGGTTCGCGTTGATTTCAATGAGAGATGCGCTCCGACCTCTGTGTAATTGCGGCGCTGTCAGCGGGCGCACAATCAGCTGATCAATCCCAAGCAATGGACCCCAGCTGATCAACTACCTATGACCTATCCTAGGGATAAGTTATCAATAGTATTTTCCCTGGAAAACGCCTTTAGGGCAAAGTTAGATGATGTTTTTTTTGCGCACAAATACAAGCGCGTCTATTAGAACCATTGGTTCCCTATGAAGTGCTCACATGCCCGTTTTTTAGAGGCACAAAATCTTTGCACCTGAAAAAGATAGAACATGCGTGCCTTAAATGCGCGCCGGTATGGTCCATGCTGCGCACAAAGACAGAGGTGACAGGAGATGAGGGAACTCCAGCAGGGTTGCATTAATCCCCATAGATAGTCCCCTCAGCACTGTCACAGTGTTCAGTGATGAGGGGTCTGCTGCGGGGATGAAAGAATCTCCTGCCACAGCTGTCAATGCTATCCCATTGCTTTCAGTGGGGTTGGCGCTTTTGCCGTCCCTTTGAAAGCAATGAGATGCAGGCAACTCCCGCAGTAATTTGGGGGGAAGGGCTTGAAATATAAGCCCTTGCTGCTGTACAAACAAAAAATCTATACATCACCTAGCAGCACTGTCCGGGCTCCGGTGCTTATTATCTGTCTCCCCGACACTCTTCTGAAGCATTTCTTCTGGCTGGGGATTTAAAAGCCCTTCCCCCTGAAAGCGCTGCCTCTGATTGGCTGAATGCTATGACCAATCAGAGACATCGCTCAGCCATTCAATAAAGTTTTATTTTTTACAGCAGCTAGGGATGAAAGAATCTCCTGCCACAGCTGTCACTGCTATCCCATTGCTTTCAGTGGGGCCGGCGCTTTTGCCGCCCCTTTGAAAGCAATGAGATGCAGGCAACTCCCGCAGTAATTTGGGGGGAAGGGCTTGAAATATAAGCCCTTGCTGCTGTACAAAAAAAAAATCTATACATCACCTAGCAGCACTGTCCGGGCTCCGGTGCTTATTATCTGTCTCCCCGACACTCTTCTGAAGCATTTCTTCTGGCTGGGGATTTAAAAGCCCTGCCCCCTGAAAGCGCTGCCTCTGATTGGCTGAATGCTATGACCAATCAGAGACATCGCTCAGCCATTCAATAAAGTTTTATTTTTTACAGCAGCTAGGGCTTATTTTCAGGGAAGGGTTTATATTTCAAGACCTTCCCCGACAATTCCTGCGGGGGTTGCCTCCATCCTATTACTTTCAGAAGTGCCGGCCTCATTGAAAGCAATGGGCGAACATTGCATTCCTCTGCCACAGCTGTGACAGCTTTGGCAGGGGATTCCTTCATCCACACGGGGTTGAAGGAATCCCCTGCCATAGCCGTGACAGCTGTGGCAGAAGATCGCAATTTTCTCCATATGTTTTCAATGTTGCTGGCAGCGCTGCTGCCGCTGGCCCCATTGACAACAAAGAGAAGCCCCTGGATGTGATAGCATCCAGGGGTTTCAATCCAAGGAATCCCCTACTGCAGCTGTCACAGCCGCAGCAGAGGATAGCAATCCGCTCCCATTACTTTCAATGCGGCGACAGTAGTCCCGGCCCCATTGAAAGCAAAGGGCACAGAGCTTCGGTCAGGCGAATTTTGAACATCCATAGAGCGCATTTTTTGGGCACATAGGCACGCAAAAAAAACACTGAGCCCTTTAGGTGCAAACAGTCTTTGCCACTAACGGGTTAATGTATAAAAACGATACATAGACCCCTAAGGCCTCATATCTACAGGCGTTTTTTTCACCGTGCATTACATGTGCGGCTAGTCTTCATTCATACGATTTTTAGCCGCCAGTGTCAGAACGCATGCGGTCGTGTGAAAGAGGCCCAAGTTGTATCACAAGGCAATAAAAGTCACTTTAATTACAGCAAGTCTACAGGAATTTCCTTGTATCCTTTGCCATTAAGGCCAATTAAGTCATTCATTTATGGTAATTGTGCATTGAAACAAAGCTGCTATTTGTTACAATGTAGCAGACAAACATCTGCCCCTGACAGCTCCGGACGGATCAACATACATCAAACACCGCCGAGCCGTATAATCGCTGACGGGTGAAATGATATCTGACTCTATAGATTTGACCTCCGAATGCGGTTCAAAAAGTCGCTTTGACATTCACATAAATTATTAATCAAAACAGTGAATAAAAGACGTATTCTTAAAGATTTAATCCTCTCGGCTGGCGTGAAGCCTTTAAGATTTAGTGCTATCCGGCGTGCCATATGGTAACGACTGGCAGTTTTTAAACTGCTTTATCATCGGCGCTGACTACAAATTTCAATTGACAAATAATCCTTCGCTGGGAACAATTTTTAAAGGGAAATGGAAATGAAGGATTGAATTACTGCATTACGTAACGAGTCGCGCTGCACCGCCGCTCGCCGATTCTCCGGCCGGTTTAGTGCATTTTTTGGATTTGTAGTTCTACAATGAGCGGAGAGAGATACAGGTTACATAATCCGTAATAAGAAGCTTATCTCTCGGTATGTTGGTTTCTAGTAATGTGACCTCCACGCAGTCCAAATGAAAGCCTTAGTTTAAACTCTGCAAATGGGAACAATGCCTCTACAGCGCCACCTATTGGAAGGCAGCATTGCTGCAAGTCAATGACAGACCTTTCAACAAGCCTTGTAACAATGACTGGGCTTATACGAGTATTTCCAGCCATTGTTACAATGCTTGCAAGAATGCTGTCTTCCAATAGGTGGTGCTATAGAGGAACTGTATCATCTTCGCATTTGCATAAAATTCCCAGAGGAGCGTGCATGGCCTTATAAGTCTCTCACATCTTCTAGGTGCTCTCCCTAAGGAGAAACAATACCTTTCCTGACCCAGATCTATAGACCTCTCGTTAGCCAGGCCAGAAACCTGGTGCACACTGATGAGGGGCAATCACCCAAAAACAGTCTGCATATGGTTATCCGTCACTTCTGAAGAAGACTCTGGCTTTGGCTCATGATTTCAAGTCATTGTTAGAGGCTTGTTAAAAGGTCTGACAATGACTTGCAGGAATGAAGCCTTCCAGTAGTTGGCGCTGCAGAGACTCTGTTCCATCTTCCTATCTTATATATGAAATGCACAATCTGTTTGTTTCTGTCGTCTACCAATCCACAGTTCTGGTCCGATTTGAGTGAAATTTTGCATGAGCTTTCTTCGGCACCTGGCGACAAATACTGGCGGGATTAAAAATCGAAAACTCACCAACTTCCCTGTAATTTTTTTTGCCAATAGCAACCAATCACTGCTCAGCTTTCATTCCTTATATGGCTAAGGTGAAATGAAAGCTGCGCTGTGATTGGTTGCTATTTCAACTGTTGAAGTAAAATCAAAGCTGTGCTGTGATTGGTTGCTATTTATTACACTGTTAAGGTAAAATGAAAGCTGCGCTGTGATTGGTTGCTATTTCTTATACTGTTGAGGTAAAATGAAAGCTGCACTATGATTGGTTGCTATATCTTATACTGTTGAGGTAACATGAAAGCTGCGCTGTGATTGGTTGTTATATATTATATTGCTGAGGTAAAATGAAAGCTGTGCTGTGATTGGTTGCTATTTCTTATACTGTTGAGGTAACATGAAAGCTGCTCTGTGATTGGTTGTTATATATTATACTGAGGTAACATGAAAGCTGTGCTGTGATTGGTTGTTATATATTATACCGCTGAGGTAACATGAAAGTTGCGCTGTGATTGGTTGTTTATATATTATACTGAGGTAACATGAAAGCTGCGCTGTGATTGGTTGTTATTTCTTATACTGCTGAGCTAAAATGAAAGCTGCGCTGTGATTGGTTGCTATTTCTTCTATGGTTGAGGTAAAATGAACGCTGTGCTGTGATTAGTTGCTATTTCTTATACTGTTGAGGTAAATAGGTGCTAAATAGGAAAAGTAACGGGGTCGCAACTTGATTATTCAATTCTAAGTGCAAAAGTAAGTATCTAATTACACACATCTGTACCGCACACATGTGAAATTCGGCACAACCATTCTTTAGGTTATAAATAAGAAAGTTATGGGGTCGCATATTGATTATTCAAATCTAAGTGCAAAAGTAAGTGACCCCCCATATGTAATGTCAGCGACTTCGCCAACAGTGTCCGCTGGTGGTACTTATGTAGCAACTAATGACATTAATGAACATTTCAGCTAAAAGACATATTACTGAATTTTTGATGAAGTAATGATTTGGGACCACGGAAAATGGCGCAGTAACATCAGTTATTATGTAGAAGAAGGAGATAACTTTGAAAGCCCAATTTTCAATAACCAGTCCCTGCGCTACTAGCGCCGTGCAACACACGGGTATATCGCCTAGTTTACATATATTTCCCAGAGGAGCGTGCATGGCCTTATAAGTCTCCTCACACCTTCTAGGTGCGCTCCCTAATATTTTGCGCTCATATGATTTGCAATATCTCTTTAACCAAGAATGAACTGGGTTTTTAAAATACAGAGCTTCCTATTCCCTGCAATAGTCACCACTAGGGGAGGCTGTGGAGCTTCCATTGTAAGGACGTATAACTGAGTCAGCGCCTACTATTGACTGCAAGCTGCCTAAATTTTATTGTTAAAGGGGATGCACCGTCAGAAACTCTTGTAGAAATCAAGTTTTTATGTTGAACATTGTATTTTTAAGAATTTTTTAACTTGAATTTCTACATTTTCGATGTCACAATCTAGGTTTAAAAAAATC